>NC_051068.1:52753452-53018452 GCF_004664715.2 Peromyscus leucopus
GCTTCAGAAAATATTTTTTTTTTCAAAAAGCAATTTTCCAAGGCTGAAAGGGATAGATTTATTAAATCTGTAGAAATGACCAGAAATTACAACCAGCAAGTTACAGCTGATAAATTTATTGTCACAATCCTGGTCACATTCCTGGGAGAATCAAGGAATACAACCAACCAGTCAATTGTAAGAATGTATTTGTAACCATTTTCTTTCACTTACCACATAATTCCTAAATGACATTATTATATGCTGTCTCATAACAACAATCACAAAGTTATTACAAGCCAATTATCTGGAATAAGCAGAATTTTAAAGAGCATAGGCAGTTGTTCTTATGTAATTTTTGTCCCTTGAAAAGCATGCTGCACAGCTGATAAAATTGTGCCTCCCTATCCTGAAATTGTCTGTGGCCTTCAGACACACATTCAGTGTTGGAAGACCAAATAGAGAAAACAAAACTCTAGTTTTAAGGAAAATCCATGAATTTTAAAACCTATCAGCACTATTTTTCATAAAACAAGGTGTCTAGGAGTGATAAGACATAGAACAAAATGAGATAGAAATCCAATAAGAGGTTAAAAATAAGTTCAAAACTCTGTTTTTTTTATAGTAACACAATTTATCATAAAGAATGGGACACTAAAGGTTGCAACATGGTTCATCAACTAAGGGCACTTGCTACCCAAGTCTGACAACTTGGGTTCAATCACTGATGCAAAGAAAGAACTGACTCCCAAAAATTTCCCTTGACAAATGATATACATGAGATATTTATGGACAACTATGTTAATTAAACAAATTTAATGTAAATGAATCTTTTTATCAGCCAACAACTAAGAGCAGTCTCATGCCTCAGCCGCTCTTGGTGTTGAAGTTCATATGTATAGCAGTTTTAAGTAAAAAAAAGAAAAGAAAACAACTAATTACATCAGTGTTTAAGGGGGTCTAGATAACCGCTTTCTTTTTGATGAGCTTAGCAGCATTGTCTAGATATCGCATAACCGTTTTTATGATTTACACTTCCTCTTAGTTATTTTAGTTTTATGTTTTAGCCTGTAAAATCATCAGTTATTCTAGTTAGTATGTCTGGACCATGGTCAGGGCTACAGACAGTCCCAGAATGCTTGCTAAGATGGTTGATGCTATTGGGGTGTGGAAAGCTGTGAAATATTCAGGCAGACACAAAACAGAGTCAGGACAAGATGGTGTTACCTTAACCATTTCACACTGAACTCTACTTCACAGCATCTCTCTGTCTCTCCTGTCTCTCTTTCTGCCTTTCTCTGTTGTCTTCCTCTCTCCTTCTATCTCCCCCCTCTCTGTCTAATAAATAAAATGAAAATTTATTTTTAAAATGGTAAACTGGCATGTTCGCTGGGATATATAATATTTACATTGACTCTTTCAGGGATATGGAAGAAAGAGGAACCGTGATCTTGCTGTGTTGACCTCAGTTAACCCTTTTTCTCATCTCCAAACTGAGCTGGTGGGAAGCATCTTATCCTTGGCAAAGTCTTTCCACTCTCTGCCTTCTATGATTGTATATATTGGCGATGATCTATTTCTACATCAAAAATGTCCTTTGCTGGAGAATAAATTGCTACTTGACATTTTGGAAAGCTACAATTCAAAGAGATGGAAGAATAAATACCAAAGTTCAATTTAGCATAACAGGTTCTCAAAAAGGGAACATTTTTCTTTTGTCTTGACGTCAGAAGTTGAAAGCATTGAAAAGCAAAATTATTAATTGGGAGTTAAAAAAAAAATAACTATCTCCCTTGCTCCAAAGTGATGCAGTAGAATCCTTGTATTGACCCACTGCACCTAAAGGGATTGCTTCAAAACAGATCTTGTAATGCTTGTGCCCACTACCACACTGAAGAAGAGACAAACACAAATTTGATATTATCACAGGAGACTCAGTGTGCATTCATGCCTACTTCCACAAAGTGAAGCACACTTTACATTCCCTTATTTGAGCCTCAGTTCATGTTGACCATTCAACAAACTGAAAGTATAAGCCCTGAAATGACATTAGAGGATAGCAGTGGATTGACATCTCATTAAGACATAAACAGGTACCTAGGCAGTGTTGTGGGTAGGAGCTCAGCAGTTAAGCAGGAAGGAGAACGCAGTAGAGTATGTATGACTCTAAGTTTGTCTATATGGACTTCCTATGGCTACACAGAAATTAACACAAGCAGTGCACATGTAACACAAGTGCATAAATTGTGTACAGGCTGTAATCTAAATACACCTTATGTGCATTACCTCAGTAGACAACTAATGGGTGCATCAGTCTGAAACATTCAAAACAAAGATCCCTTTATGGAGGCCACCAAAGAACCCCCAAATGCATGTACTCCTGTATTAAAGCTCAAACTCTGCCCGTGTGCTAAGCCTGGAGAACTGTGATTCGATCATTATCCTTCTTCTTTACCTTCTCCATTTCTTAACCTCAATGACTGGAAAATAGAAATATCAGTGAGTGTCAGGGAAGAAGGAAAGGCAGCTTGTGCTGTGGATGATATTCTATTGGTCAACATAAAAGACAGTACCACTCAATTGATACATAATGAGAATTTATAGAACAATTTTCTTATCAATTTAAAGCACTATTTATTTAATATTTGGAGTAAATAGTGAGTGAATTTTATTCTTTAAGTGGTAAGTTCAAATGCCTACCAGATTATGCTTTGCAATTGTATGTGTATTGCTGTGGATATCACTCTGTATAAATAAAATGCTGATTGGCCAGTAGCCAGGCAGGAAGCATAGGCAGGAAAAGCAGAGAAGAGAATTCTGGAAGTGGAAAGCTGAGGCAGAGAGATGATGCCAGCCGCCGCCATGACAAACAACATGTGAAGATGCTGGTGAGACACGGACCACATGGCAAGATATAGATTAATAGAAATGGGTGAATTCTGGGAACAGGAAGGCTGAGTGAAGAGAGACACTGCCAGGCACTGCCATGACAAGTGAGATGTAAGATACCGGTAAGCCACAAGTCATGTGGCAATTTATAGACTAATAGAAATGGGTTAATTTAAGATAGAAGAACTAGATAACAAGAAGCCTGCTGTGGCCATACAGTTTGTAAGCAATATAAGTCTCTGTGTGTTTACTTGATTGGGTCTGAGCAGCTGCAGGACTGGCAGGTGAGAGAGATTTGTCCTGACCGTGGGCCAGGCAGGACTGGAGAAAACTCCAGCTACAGTGTATGATGGGAGCACTGCTTTTCATAAGCATATAATAGTTCTTTACTGAATTAATAAAAACCTTCCAAAGAGGAGCTTCCTAGATAGTGTTACCAGTAAATTCTAGAAAACATGTAAGTCACAAGAAATACCAATTCTGTTCCACAAAAATAGGAGCAAAAGAACATTTAGTAACATATTCTAGGCAGCAGCAAAGTTCTCATACCAAAAGGAGACCCAGAAAGACTAAAGTCCAATTTCCCTCATGAACATATTTTCAAAAACCTTAATATTACATTATTAAGCCAATCCAACTGTGTATAAAAAGGAATTATATGTGATAGTCAAGTGAGATTTATTCAAATGTATATGTGCAAAGCTTGTACACCATTTAGAAATCAATGTATAAAATCCTCCCTAGATTCAACATCAGATTAAAGAATTTGTAGCTAATATAAAAAGAAAAGAAAATAGGTACAGATTGGAGAAAAAGAAATAAAAATAGTTTTGCTTGAAAATGATATCATTGTCTATAAAGGAAAAAAGTAAAAAAAAAATTTTGGAAATAATAATAAGCTATTATAGCAAGACTTAGTGATATTAGAGTTGATTTTTAATAAAATAAAATCTAGTTATATGTAATCAACAAGCAGTTTGATTTTGAAGCTGAAGTACACTGTTTATGCTAGCACAAACATTGAAACATTTAAGTATACTTCAACAAAACACACATGAAAATACCTTTATTAGAAAAACTATGAAACTCTAAAGAAGGACATCTTTTTTAAAGACATATACAAATAGAAAGATGCTGTAATATAGAAGTGTCTTCTGAACTGAAACATTCCCTCCACTGGGAGAGGGCAGGACTCAAGAGACTCCAGGTAAACAAAAGGTCACATGTCTCAAAAAGTAGAAATTTGCAGGATTCTAGACAGTACCTCCCAGCTTGTTAGTAGCAGTAAACAGTTGCTATGTGACCAGCAAAGCTGAACAGAGATATTTCTTCCACCTGGCCAGTGGCCTGCAAGTATGGCAGCTTTCCTGGGTTGTGTTGGCACAGTCTTTTTCAAGGCACAGCTACTTTTTTGAGCCAACCCTTCTGCATGTTAGTTCTCACTCGTATTTCCATTAGTAATCCTGATAAAAACTTATCCGTTTACCAAATTGTACTTTGGTTCAAGCATTACTTCAGTCTTTGTTGTTTCACTCTGTGAAGGCCAGTGGGATGTATTGTAACTCCCCTGCAATAGTCTGCCATATAATAGATGGTCATGAGTAGAAAGAATGATACTGGTTTGTCCCAAGCTGACCTACATTTCAATAACAACCACAATCTTAATTCTAGAAACGTATTTTATGAATGTGAACAAAGTGACTGAAGTTTTTATGAAAAGGTATAAGAACCAGAACAGCCAAAATAATATAGAGGGATAAAACAAGAATACTATGAACAAACTGTACCTTTCTTCAAGGTTTAATATACAATTGCAATAACTAAAACAGGACTATGTTGGTAAAAACAGACAATTAGATCAAAAGTTCAGAAATAGATCCATGCAAATAGAGTGGAGTTATTATTTATAATTTTATTCTATGTGATTGCCAACTTGTGATTTAAACAAGACATCATTTGATGTTAAATACATTAATTGTTCATTTTGTTACTTAGGAGTCAAAAGAAATGAACTATCAAGTCTTCTGTGAATATTGAGGAACATTAAATGTGTGTCCCTTAGTGAAAGAATCTAGCCTGTAAGGATTGTTCACTATATAACTCTTAATTATATGTCATTATGGGACAGACAATGCTAAGAAGAAAGCATAATACCAGGAGGTGCTAAGTTCAGTCACAGGGATGGTAGATAAGTAACTGGGGGAAAGACTAAAGATACGTAAGAATTAAGTCTGAAAGAAGAAACAAAAGACAAGACTTTAGATGGCCTCAAATAGATAGAGAAGCTTTCTTTAATTCCAGAAAGGTGGCATCCCCAAATATATGTACATTGTGATCAGGCCTTAGGACTCAGAAATGCAAGAACCAGACAGAGTTCAAGAGCACACAGATTACATGCTTTAAGATGGGGGTTTTACAGCTAAGGATAGAGAAGGAAAATAGCCACAGAAATTGTAACACATAACAAATGAGCCTTACACTATGAAGCTTAATGAGCAACACAATATCAATGTTTATTCATCAACTGTAACAACTGTTGAGTACAAACACAAGACTGAGGAGTATAGGGGAACTTTTGGTACTTTTAATTAAAATTTTATAAACCAAATATGTATGTATATTGGTAAACTTCCAATTTTATAGGAGAAAGAATAGATAGAATTATCTTCTCAAATATGATAGTTTCGAATATAAGGTGAAATTATGAGAGCATAAGTTAAGAATAATACAGGAAATAAAGCTAAATGAATATTGAAACTTCCTTGCATTTAAGAGTAAGTGGGCAATAAGAATAGAGTTTTGCTGAGTTATGTGGGGAAATGATAAATCTGATCAACAAAAGTAAGGTAGAAACTTAAAAAGAGTGGCATATAATTAGAATTAAGCTCTTGAAACTTCTTTTGCTCAAATTCCTGTGTATTTTACCAAAAAATAGGAGTACAGTCTGACAAACATTCTGAGGTAATAGTGTTTGATGAATGACAGATAAATGATAGATGATAGATATAGATAGATAGATTAATGATAGTGAGATGGTTGATAGATGATATATATGTGACAGATCAATAAATAGAACTCTGCATGATAGATAATAAAAATAGATGATATAAGATATATCTAGAGAGAGAGAAAGAGAAAAAACTGATTATTATCAAAGAAAAGGGTTATTTCTCATAATTAGGTTGAGGACAGAATAGAAATAGAAGTGTAACAAGAATAAGAGGAAAGAAGTCCATGAATTGGAGAGGGAAAAGGGGAAGAAAGGGAAAGGCAGAAATGATATAATTATATTTGAATTTAAAATTTAAAAAAATATTTAGAAAAACAAAGATTAGACAACACAAACTAGGAATCAATGTCTGCCAAGAATTCTTGGGAAAATTGGGATACCAACCCAGCCACACAACCTTTGACCAACAGTCTGTAATGCCTATTGGATGTGCCGGGATAAGAGTGGTTCAGTGATTGTGGGAGTGGCCAACCAATGACTAGTCCAGTCCTAGACCCATGCCACAAGAGTGAACCCACTCCTAACACTTCATGGAGTTCATGGAGTTCCAGGACCCAGAGGCTGGGTGGACCAGAGATCTAAAATAGAACCAAACACAATTGGAGAAAAAATGTCAATGTAATGATGCCTAACAATATTCTGCTACACTCATAAATTGGTGACTACCCCAGTTGTTATTAGAGAGCCTTCATCCAGTAACTGATGGAAACAGATGCAGAGACACACAGTGAACTCCTAGCCTTCTCAGGGAATCCTACTGAAGAGAGGGAAGAAGGATTGTATGATCCAGAGGTGTCAAGGATATCACAAACAAACCTACAGAAACAACTAGCCTAGTCTTATAGGAGCTAAGAGTCTGAACCAACAACCAGGGAGACTGCATGGGACCACCTTGGGCCATCTACATATATGTGACCATTGTGTGTTCTCTAATAATCTTTTTGAGCACTGTGAAGATGTGTCTTTGCCAATGAGACTTCTTATTGGATTAATAAAAAGCTAAACAGACATTATCTAGGCAGGAAGCACAGGTGGAACATCCAGATACAGATGACACTGGGAAGAAGAAAGATGGGGTCACCAGGAGACACAGAGTAAGCAAGACATGCTGGAAGATAAGTGAAGCTACGAGCCACGTAGCAATATGTAGATTAATAGAAATGGGTTAGCTTAAGTTTTAAGAGCTAGTTAGAAACAAGCGTAAGCTATTGGCCAAGCTTTCGTAATTAATAAGAAGTCTCCATATCATTATTTGGAAGCTGGTCAGCAGGACAGAAAAATCCTCCTACAAGTGACATTTGATGTCCAGGGCCATGAATATCAACATAAAACCTAAAAAAAAAAAGCTTAAAGAAAGGTTCCAAAGACACAAAAATGGAGGCAAGCATGGCCTCCTAATCTCATCTCAACACAATACAGAGACATGTCTCCCAGCAGCTGCCTGCAGGATGGAGCTAGCCACCAGCCACCATGTGCTAGCACCATGCACTAATATACTGGAGGCTGTCAGGACAGTTTAAGATTCATTTCATGTGATTAAAGAACAATACAGATGCTCAATAAAGACAGATCCAGACACAAGAAACCTCTAAACAGGTTACAGTGTGTTTAAAAGTATACATAGGCTTGAGAAGGAAAGGAATAAAAATCGCTTAAAATGATAAAGTCCTTAAAAATAAGAGTAAAGTAATATAAAAGAAAAAAGTCATGTAAAGATGGAAAATAAACAGATGGATGCTGTATGTTATTGTGTTGTCTTTAAATTTTTTTGAGTGCTGATGAATGAGCTATAGCTGTTTAGATACAGATTATAGAGGCTGCTGGATTAAACTAATTTACATATTTTTAAAAATGTCTTGACTTCAAAATTGAAGTTAAAAGATGTGTTGCTTTGGGGAAGAGGTTATGCTTTTGTTCCCACAGAAAACAAAAGGCCCTGGATTCATTCAAGGTTGAAGATGACCAGGTTTGGCTGAGAAAGACCCCCTGAAAATACCGGCCAGCCTCAAAAACTACTCTAGTCAAGACTTATCCATTATACTGATATTCTCAAGGTTCTCCCAAAGATTCCAGCACCCTCCAGACAATAGGAAGCAGTCTAGAGAAAACAACACCCACATTCCCAAAAGATGGGTTATTGATGTGTCTTTGTTTTGGGGGGAGGAGTTGGTTGCAAGTTGTTACTAGTCATGGTCAAGAAAATACTATTCAAAGGAGGTTAGATTCAGGGATCTCTTTAAGAAAAAAAAAGGTGGGATATCAAAATGATAGGAGAAAAGGGTAGATTATTGAATCTATTTTAATACCCAAAGCAACTATTAATCTCAAAATAATTTACATTGGTATGGATTTTGATTTATTCAAAAACAAATTTAAAGTTACTTTTGTTATACTGTAGGTATGTTTCTACTCTTGTTTGGGGTATTGTGCTTCTATAACTCATTTAAAATGCAATGCATTAATAAGAAATACATATTAATAGTCATTTATAACAACCATACTTATAGTCATGTTAGGTATGTGTTCAAGGTCATACAGAGATATATGTTAGATACATAGATAGTCTTCAAATACTGCAAAGCCCTACAGAATATGGCATTTAAAATGTTTCATGACAGTGAGACACATCTGCTCCTGGCAGCATCAATTTACTCCAAAAATGCATGATGTGCATCGAAGAACCTCCATGTGGAATTTACTTGTTTTGTGGCAAAAAATAGCCATTTGGGCAGGAAACTGCCTTTGCCTTGACAACTGACAATATGCTGTCCAAACTGGGCAAGCAGGATACAAAAGAAAGTGACTGTCAAACTTTGCCAAGATGGGGTAGGAAAATCCTTTAAAAAAATTGCTGCTTCACATACACAAAAAAAAAAATCTGTCAGATATTATAGGACTGTAGGCCAAAGATGAATGCTCTAACATTGCAGAGAAACTTTGAGTTACTGGCAGGCAGCAATATGTCTCTGTAATTTGGAAGTGGCTTGCATTGCACTTCCTTTCTACTCAGGTAATATTGTATCCTTCTGGGGTCTTTGTTAAAGACTGGATAATTATAGTTATAATTTTCCTTAGTTGTGACAGAAGGCAAATTAAGTATAGAACTTTAGACTCACCAAGATAGGATAAATTGTGGAGCATTTTCTCAAAAATTGCAAAATAAAAATGGATTGCACATTGCATTGTGAATGTAATTCTTACCTGATAATTGTTCTTAATATATATAGTTTTACTGTGTTAGAGTATACACCCTTTCCTTTTTACTTAGACAAAAAGGGGGGGATGTTGTTGAGTAATCTTTCTGTACACTGTGAAGATATTTTCTTTGCCAAAACAACTTCTTATTGGTTTAACAAAAAGCTTAACAGCCATTAGCTAAGCAAGAGGTATAGGTGGAACAGCCAGACACAGAGGACACTGGGAAGAAGAAAGGCAGAGTCTCCAGGAGATGCAGAAGAAGCAAGAAATGCTGGAGAACACGTAAAGCCATGAGACATATGACAGTGTCCAGGTTAATAGAAATGGGTTAATTTAAGTTGTAAGAGCTAGTTAGAAAAAAGCCTAAGCTACTGGCCAAGCTTTCATAATTCAGAACTCTCAGCATTATTACTGAGGAGCTGTTTGGTGGAACAGAAAAATCGGCCTACAGTTTTGTAGCTTGGTCTACTTGTGAGACTCCTAACAGTGGGAGCACAGGCTGTGCCTAATGCTTTGGCTGGCTTTTGGGAACCTATTTTTCATACTGGGTTGCCTTGTCCAGCCTTATTGCAAGGGAAGGTGCTTAGTCCTACAGCAAACTGATATGCCATAATTTGTTGTTACTCATGGGAGGCCTGTCCCTTTCTGAACAGAAACAGAGGAGGAGTGGATGGTGAGGAATGGTAGGGGAATGGATGGGAGGAGAGAGGGGATAAACTGCAGTTGGGATGTGAAATAAATAAATAAATAAATAAATAAATTTAATTTAAAAAGTAAATGCATACAGTCCAGTACTGAGAAAACTGAGGCAGAATAATATTCAAGAACAACCTAGGTTGCATGTAAAAACCTTGTCAGGGATTACCTGACTGAAACAGAGAGACAGTGGGGGTAGAGAGAGAGATAGAGAGACAGACAGACACAGAGACAGAGATGGAGAATGTAAATATGAAGGGAGGGTAAGAAATAATAATCAATGGAGGCAAGAAATAAAATACATAAGTAGCCCTAAGAACATGTCCATACCACACACAAATACTCAATAATCTCCAAACCTTAAGAAAAAGTATGAGGTTGCCATTGGATAGCTACAGAGCACCACAGGAAGTTAGGTCCAACTGTAGCCATGTCTTATTAAGACTTCACATCTAGATAATAATTACAAGTACTTACATGTGTGTTGAAATATCTTTGTTTTTTTCAGCAAGTAGAGAATCTTCTGTTGAGCATGACTCCTTTTTAGAAAATAAAGAATTTATTTTCATGCTTTCTTCTTGACTCTTATTTTCTATTAAACTACTATCTCGTTTAGGAAGAGAAAAATAACTTTCAATATCCCAATGGCCTGCCTGAAAATGAAAATCTATTTTATTTTCATAAAATTTGTTTTCATCTATCACTTATGAACATTTAACCTGTACAAGATTATTAAATAAGCTCTCACTGACATTTACAAACAAAAAATGACCAAGACCAGCTGTGATCTTAGTCTTGTAACATACATGTAATGTATATAACTTTTGCAAGGGTAGAACATGAGCTACATCATGAGAAAGAAACAAAACTTATAATGCAATTATAATGAACCACACAAGTGACTAGTGATTACCATTATACTTTTAGTACCTGAAGCAAAAGAAGATAAAACTATCAAAAAACATTTTGTCAATTTTTTTATAATATTTTTTTCTACCATTTTCTTTTCACCCAAATTTTTTAAAAAGGCCTCAGAAACAAATCCAGTTTTTAAATTTTTCCAGGAAAAAAAAATGGCTGTGGCAGTTTTTGTGGGCTTTGCCTATGATGATTGATATAGCAATGGCTCTGTGAGTTCATATGTGCCTCAGTCCTGTTGTGTTTGGGAAGCACTGTTTCCTTGGTATTTTCCACTCCCACTGGCTCTTGTAATCATTCTGCCTCCTGTTCTGCAGAGTTCCCTGAGCCAAATGGGAGGAATTGACGGAGACAACTCATTTACGATTGAGTGGTCCAAGGTTTCTTACTCTCTACACAGCTGTGGATTTCTGTATTTGTTCCCACAAATGCAGAGCAAGCATCTCTGATGATGGGTAAGCAAGACTGATTTATAAGTATAGCAAAATGTTGTTAGGAGACTGAACTGTAAACGAGCCACCGCAACTAAATGTTTTCTTTATAAGAGTTGCTGTGATCATGGTGTCTCTCCATAGTAATAAAAACCTTAATTAAGGCAGTGTGGTGTCCCAGAACCATCAGGTGGGCTTGGTGTTCCAACAGTGCCACTCCCTATGGACCTATGGGGGCCATTTCATTCAAACCACCACATTCTACTACGTGGCCCTCATATGTTTATAGTCATATCATAACGCAAAATGCATTTAGTCCAACTTCAAAAGTCTCCATAGTCTTTAACAGTCTCAGCCCTGTTTAAAAGTCAAAAATCTCTTCTGAGACTCATAGCAATCTCTCAAACATAATCTCCTAAAAAAATCAAAATCAAAAGCAGATCACATATATACACTATATAATGGCACATAATATTTTTTACCATTCTAAAAGGGAGGAAAGGGAGCATAGTGAGGAAACACTGGACCAAAGCAAGACCATCTGGCAAACTCCAAACTCTGTCTTCATGTCTGATGTCAAACCCTCTTCAGATCTCCAACTTCTTAGAGCATTGTTGACGGCAACAGACCTATTCTTCTTAGGTTGGTTCCACACCCTGCTAGCAGCTTTCCTTATCAGGTATCCCATGATTCTGGCACCTCCAATACCTTGGGGTCTCCAAGGCATTCCAAGCTTCACCTTCATAGATTCACACAATGGCCTCTCTGATCCTCTGTGCAGGGACACTCCTGACATAAGCCTGGCCTGAACAACTTTCCTTAGTTGCAGAGAGATTTCATAATGTGGTGGTATTGTGTTCCCAGCCTAACTAGTGGCTTGTTCTGTCTCTCTGATCTACCAGCATTGACCCCAATAACTGGCCTCGGGTTTGATTTTATTAATAAGTACTTTTAAGATTCCTGCTACACATTTCTTGTATCCTTACCTCTAAATCTAGAACCATGTGGTTGGAGCTGCCAAGTTCTTCTGCTTGCTGGGGTTAGAACATGACCTCCTCATTCAAATACCATTGTCAACAGTTTTCTGGTTTTAATGGTTTCCTTCACTGTCTATGTTTGGCTGTCCTGGAACTCTCTGTAGACCAGGCTGGCCTTGAACTCAGAGATCTGCTAGCCTCTGCCATCCAATTGCTGGGATTAAAGGTGTGCACCACCATATTGAAGCCTTGGCTTTTCATTATTTTATTTTCACTTTTCTTTAATTCCTTATCATAAGGTGGTAGCTCGTTGGGTAGGTATACCACTGAGGCCACCACTTCCTTTATTCCACTAAACATCAGGCTTTTCTTTAATCTGTTTATACTTCCCTGGTGACCTTTTTTCTTCAAACTCTACATTTAGAATTTTTCCTTGTCCAGCTTGCTCTTTTTCATTACAGATCTGCATAAGACTTGCCACTAATAACCACTGGACACAACCAACACTAGGCTATTTAAAATACTTCTCCAAACTCAATCAATTAACACTCTTCAATTCAGACTCAGCCTGACTTTTCAGACAAGGGCAAAGGCATCCACATTCTTTGCCAACATATCACCAGAAAGATTTCTAGGCCACATTCTGATATTCTTCTCCTCTGAAACCTTTTGAGCTGAGCCCCACAGTTCAAATCATCCTCAGCACTACTCTCTTCCATGCTCCTACTAGTATAGCCTATGAAGCCCCACTTAAAAGTGCCCAAATCCCTTTTCTAGTCCAAAGTCCCAAAGTGTTCCACATTCCTTCAAACAAAAACATTGTTCAGCCTATCACAGCACCACCCCAGTACCTGGTAGCAACTTCTGTCTCTGTTAGGACTTTATTGCTGTGAAGAGACACCATGATCAAGGCAACGCCTACAGAGGAAAATATTTAATTGGGGCTGGCTTACAGTTCAGAGGTTTAGTCCATTTCATGAAAGGAAGCATGGCAGCATGCAGGCAGATGTGGTGCTGGAGTGGTAGCTAAGTTCTACATCTAGATGGGCAGGCAGCAGAAAGAGAGTGTCACTGGACTTGGCTTGAGCTTTGGAAACCTCAAAGCCCACCCCAGTGACTCACTTCCTCCAACAAGCCCCCACCTTCAATAATGCCACTCCCATTGAGTCTTTGGGGGCCATTTTCTTTTTCCTTTCTTTCTTTTCTTTTTTTTTTTTTTTATGTTGACAAGGTCAGATGTTTTCTTTTAAGCCAGATTGATTTTCCATGAGATTTTACAAGAGTCTCATAGGCAACTAAGTACTCTGTTGGGTGTTGTTTTGGGACTTTTTTTTTTAAGAAAAATTTTTTTTTCCATTTTACATACCAATCAAAGATCCCCCTCTTCCCTCCTCCTGCCCCTCCAGTCTCCCCCTCCCAACCCACCCTCCTACAAACTACCACAGTATCTTCAATGTCTGAGATTCTCTCTTCCATCTCTTGAATTCTGTTGGGGTAGCTTGCCTCCGTAATTCCTATTCAAAATCATAAATATTTCATTTCCAGAATTTCCTGTTTGTGCTTTCTTATTGTCTCTATTTTCATTTTCTGATCTCTAACAGATTAGTTTTCTTCAATTTTTTTTTTTTTTGTATTTTCTTAGGTTTCTTTAAGGGATTTATTCATTTTCTCTTTTTTTTCTGAATTAACATTTTTTAATTTTATAATTAATTTAATTTTACATATCAGCCATAGATTCCCCTGTCCTCCCTCCTCCCGCCCTCCCTGCTCTCAATACACCCCCCATTCCCATCTCCTCCAGAGCAAGGACTCCCCTGGGGATTCAGCTCAGCCTGGTAGATTCAGTGGAGGCAGGTCCAGTTCCCTCCTCCCTTCACCCAGGCTGAGCAAAGTGTCCCAGCATAGGCCCCAGGAGATCTATCATCTTCATTTAGTTGGTTTTAAGGGTTTTTTTTTCCTTGTGCTTCAGCTATGTTGGAACACTCAGGGCTTGGTGTGGTAAAATAGCTGGGCTCAAGGACAAACATATTGTCCTGACTGTTATTGATTGTGTTTTTATACTGGCATCTAATCATATGGGTTTGGGATGATTATATGTCCAGGTATTGATTTCTGGGTTTCTCTTTGGTGGATGCTTTGTTCTTTGGTTTCTGTTTCCTCTCTGGATTTTTGGAGAGTATGATGCCTGTGTGTTGCCTGATTTCCTGGTCTGCTCAGCTGGTGAGTTCACAGGTAATGCCTGTAGGTGTTGGAGGCTGGTATAGAGCCATGAGTAGGGGCATGAAGGCTAGGAGAGGATGTATGATCTGTGGGATCCACAGGAGATGTGATCTGTTGCAGTTCTAGGGACAACCCTGATTTATTTAGTATAGAGAGCAGAGAAGGTCTGTGGGCAGCCTATCTGGTTTTCTGGTTGGTATGGCCTGTAGCCGAGCAGGAGATGACTGCTGGAGTTGGGGGCCAAGACACAGAGACTAGTGGGGATAATGGGGTAAAAAGGGGATGGTCTATAGGATTCACAGGAGATGTGAGCAGGGGAGGTTTCAGCTGATGATCTGTTGGAGCTCTAAGGATGGAACTCAGGATTTTTTTTCTAAAATATCCTATAATAAATATGTTGAGCCATCAAGACCAACCAGCTTCCCATGTCACATTGAAGGGAGCAAGCAATCTCAGCCTAAGTGCTGCCATTTTGACTTCAGACTCCATTTTAGCTGTAAGGTGAAATAAAGTTCAGGTTCCGAAGCCATAGGGGAGCTGAGAACTTTCCGATGGCTGACCAACCTCCTCCCGAAACCACAGAAATAGTCATTATTTTTATATTTCATTCTTTAGAAACATTGTGGCTCTTCCTAACAACAGAAAGAACTAATTCATCTGATTGGTTGGACTGAGATGCTTGCACTGTATGTCGGTTAACAATGATGGAAAATCCCTAATCTGACTTCTGATTGGTAAAATTTGTGACTGTAACTTGGCAAAAAATGTTTGTGATTTTGTGCTTATAAACCCCACTTCTGAGCTGGGTGGTGGTGGCGCACGCCTTTAATCTCAGCCCTTAGAAGGCAGAGGCAGGTGAATCTCTGTGAGTCTGAGGCGAGCCTGGGCTACAGAGTGAGTTCCAGGATAGGCTCCAAAAGCTACACAGATAAACTGTCTCAAAAAAAATAAAATAAAATAAAATAAATGAATGAATGAATGAATGAACAAACCCACTTCTGCCCCCGCTTGGGACTGTCAGGAGAAACAAGGCTCCTGAGTTCTTGTCTGTAGCCCTGATTGATCAGCGACCCGCTTATGTGGTGAATTATTAAAGTCTTTGGAACCCGTGTTATGCCTCTCTCCTTTCTCGTGGCGCATAACAGGCTAGCTGTAAAAACACGTACCCCCTCTCCCCCCACCCCCGTGCCTCCATGGAGCTGGTTGCAGGGAAAGTGAGAACAGAGTTATAGCTGCAGCATGGCCCATCAGGCCATTCATAACTAGTAAACTTTAGACAGCAGAGGAGACGTCCATGGAAATAAGGGCATATTCACACTAACTGTCAAGTCAATTCTAGAATAACAAAGAAGGAATGTGCATACCTGACCAAAGATTAAGGATGGGGCATTGCAAAGTCCAGTCACGCAGATACTGCAGTCTGCAGAGGAGGAAATGATAATCAAATGACCACCTGGCTCACACATCTGCAAGGAACTTATCCGATCCTCATGAGGTTGAAATGATCTGAGCAAAGGTGGAGACTGGGTGATTTTGTTCTCAGTGGAATTAGTACAATAGTCCTGAATGAAAAAAAAATCCAAATTTTAAAAAATCCAAATATTAAATGAATTGTTATTTAATGTCAATTTTTAAGAAGCCTGATGTGGAAATGGGAGGGTGCATTTAGAAATAATAACCTATGGTTCACCTTCAGGAGAGAGCTCATGATGATAAAGGTTAGAAACAAAGATATTAATGTTGACAAAATCTTGACACTGAAATGATCAACTTGAGAAAAGAGAACAGGAGAGAGAGAGGGGGTCAGAGACTAAAAAAATAAATAAAACGTAAGTCGGTATCTGATAGAGGGGAGCTTGGCCACATGGAGACACCTAATATTACATCATCTTATGATTTTTTTTTTAGTGGAGCAGGTAATTAGTTATTATGTCAATTACCTTAGGATGTTGACAACAGTAGATGAAGGAGCAGCACACTAGATGGCATTAGAATTTGCTTCATAGAAGGTGTATCCAGCTGTTCATGTCCCATCAGTGCTACAGTGAAGTACTGATGAGACTGTACTTCTGCACTGGACAGCTGAGGTGGCTGCATATTAAGATTCGGCACTGAGAAAAATCTATTCGGTTTTGCTTTTGTGTGTGTGTGTGTGTGTGTGTGTGTGTGTACATGTGTATGTGGATTATTTTAAAACTGTCTCTGCTCAAACTATGCAAATGGTTTCTTTTTTGTTTGTTTGTTTGTTTGTTTGTTTTAAGATAGGGTTTCTTCATGTAGTCCGGGCTGTCCTGGAACTCTATCTGTAGACCAGGCTGGCTTCAAACTCATAGAGCTCTGTCTGCCTCTGCCTCCTGAGTGCTGAGATTAAAGACATGCACCATCACAGCCAGGCAAATGGTTTCTTTAAAATAGTCAGGACAGAGCATTTCCTCCTTTATCTAGGAAACAGACAAGGTGTGATTCATAGCCAAATACATTTTTTATTAGACAGTGTGCTAAAAAGTAATGATGATGCTGTGAGAATATTTTCCGTTTACCTCTATGTTCCAGATTTTCAACCATCCATCAGGATCTCCAGTGGCAAGGTATTGATTTTGTTTATCAGTAGACATAATAATGGATCCAACTCCAGCATGAGCCAAAAATTCAGCCAGAAGTTCTTTCTTGAATGTGTCCCAGAACCTGACATAACCAGATGCTCCACATGACACCAGGTTGGCACCTCCTGTTACATAGGGGAAACCAAATTAGAAAAATAAACCCAGAAATCCCAAAGCAGCTTCTCCTACTGGATCACCCTGTTGGGAGCATATGAGAGTGGAGAGTCAGCATCACTGTGATCTATCCTGGGCACCATTCTGACCCTCCAAATTATAAAATGGCAATTATTCTATGAGGCCCTCGCTGTAATATTAAGAATTAGTGTGGAGTATTAATGACACAGGTTATATAAAATATTCCACTGTTTGGTTTTCTTTTACTCTTTCATTACATTGATATTTGCATTAGACTTTGATAAAATTAATTTATTTCTTTTATAAATTTACAAAATACTAATTTAAACATTATGGTACTATCCTGAAAAATATAAAACTTATTCTCCATAATAAGCCATTGGACATGTACACAAGAAGCAACAACCCTTATACATGGATCTAGATGCATGTACGCACTCATGTCAGTAAAGATTGATTCCCTACTGAGCAGCAAATCATGGATTCTATATATGAGCTCATTTTTAAATTTTTCATCAGGAATTTTATTATAAGCCCTTGTGGAACTCTTTTGTTGTTGTTAATAGATCTGGAACTAACCATTTATAATTTCCATTTACGCAAAATGTTTTGTGAAAGTATTCCTCTGTGGTAAATTTATTATTCGATAAATCTGTAGATGGCTTTCCATTTTTACATAAGTGTACTGGGCATTAACAATAGAGTTAAGGTGGAAGTTATGGTATGTCTGTTTCAGTAGGAACAGTTTAGAAACCTAACATTGAGAAGAATTAGTTATCAGAAATGGAGTAATTTTAGGATAATGTTTCATATTCATAATGTGAGGATAACTATGTTTTGAACAATGACAGTTTTGTAATCAGTTTCAAATTCATCTTAAATGTTCAATTAGGTTTTTGAAACAAGTAGAGGTATAACTTTATTGATAGTGAATTTTATATAAATATCTCACAGGTTTTCCAGTTGCAAATTCAATGTGGAAAAGTGATTATACAAACTATGGCTCATATGTGTTCATTTCTTTTTCCAAACATATAAAATGCTCATATCTATCTAGATCCCTAATGTTACACAGACACAAAAATAATTCTCAAAATATAATTTAGGTGACAATTCAATAAATCTTCTTTATGTTAGATTTTGTAGAACAAGATGTAAGCTGCATTCACTTCATGCTACAAAAGTAGGTACATTGTAATTTTGTTTATACACTAGCAGCTCACCACAAATAGTCACAGGGTACCACCAATGCTAGTATCTCTCTTCACAAAAATTCAAATGGGACTCTGACCTATTATAGTGAATAAAAATCAAGTAGCAAAGAAGTGCCAAACATCCCCAAAGAATACTCAGGACGTGAACCAGGTTGGTATAGGCAGTCAATTCAAACCTCCCAGTTGAGTCCAATCTCTAACCTCCTCAGTATAGTACCTCTTCAATGCAGTAACAGATATGATTAGCTTTGATACATGTGGACCTACACATTGACTCACATATTTGTAACATGTATCTAACCATGCCCTCTGCCCTTCTAATACACCTATATGTCATGACTGAAACACTGGTATCAATTATTTGCCATATGAAATAATTGTTGGAATTTTTCTTGCTTTCAACTCAAACTAGAGAATGGGTAAATTATTAGGCAGATCCATTCACCACCTTCCCTAGAATAAGCTTCCCGTCCAAGTGCCCCTGGTTTTTCATGAACCAGGACAAGCTTGATAGCTACACAAAGTCAAATACTATAAGATCTAGATAATAAAATAGATTGAACTTCCTTTATTGCTTCCTTTCTTAAATAGAAAAAGGCAAATACAAACATATATTTTACCTGTTACTGTATTGTTCTTTCTTGCTTCAAGGAAGCAAAGCTTCATAACAGCATTATTACCTTCTGTGTCACTCTCAAAATTTTGGGTAGCAAGGGTGGCCTGCTGTGCCAAGCAGTGAGCTGAGCAGCTCCTCTTGGTATTAAGCTTTTGGGTTTCTGGGTCTGTGATGAAGAAAAGAACAGGATTCTTGGGGAAGAGAAACATCTTCTGTTCAAACCAGCATGCTTGAACAACAATAGACCATCTCCATCCTGGCCTTGGGTGAGATGATGTCATCAAGTCTCACAACACATATTGAGTCAGCTCCCTACTGACTCGTATCACATATCAAGCCACCTACTATTCTCGTCTGCTACCTCAACTGAAAAGATTGCTTGATTTCATTTTTGCTCTGCATATGCCAGGCACACTTCCTGTGTTTTCCCTTGTGATGAATTAATTAGAACTGTATATCTTAGTCATTGTTAACATTCCAGAGGTCTCAATATAAATGTGTCACTAACAGCATGAAATTCTACTTAATGCTTATCTTGCAAGAATTTAATGAACATGAAATCAAATGAATAAATATATGCATACTTAAATAATCTTCTTTAATGGTTCCATTTGTGAGTGCATTACTCTGGAAAGGACATTCCTAATGGTAGTCTAATTATATAATTCTATCATCTTCAGGCCATATTATGAAAACTGAAAATGTTTATAACAGAATTAATTGATAATTTTCAAACAGTTTTGCAAAAATCCCTATGAGAGATACCTTCAAATTTTCGAAGTGAAAAATATAGTAATGTTCTGGGTGGGGTAATAAGTCAGTTGGTAAAGTGCTTGCCACACAGGCAGGAGTGCCTGAGTTCCATCTGCAGAACCCACTTTAAAGTGAAGGGTACTGTAACATGCACTTGGATCCCAGTGCTGATGGGGAGATGCAGACAGGTGGATCCCTGGGGTTGAATAGCCACAGTAGCTCAGTCTACTTCAAAAGTTCTAGACCAGTGAGAACCCTTGTCTGAAAAAACAGAACAACATAGCAACCGAGGTAGAAAGCTCCTGAGGAATGGTGGGTGATTTTGTCCTCCAGTCTCCATTTGCCTGTGCACACACATGTACTTAAATCAACACACACACACATGCACAGACACATTCAAGAAGGAGAAGGAGGAATGTAACAATGCTCTCAATGTCTTTCACAAGTTGGGTATTGTGATTTGAATGAGAATGTCACCCACAGGCTCAAATGTTTAAATACTAGTTCCCAGTTGGTAGTGCTGTCTGGGAATAGCTTGGCTTTGCTGGAGGACTATGTCACTGGAGGCAAGCTTTGACTTTGAAGAGCTACATGCATTCCCATTTAATTTTCTGTTTCATGTTTGCAGTTGAAGATGTAAACCCTTGGCCTAGTGTTCTGTCACCCTGCCTCCACTTTGCCCTTATTTACTTAAATACTCTAGAGTCATAAATGTAAATAATGTCTCTCTTCTATAAATTGCCTTTAACCTGTTGTTTTAGTGCAGCAATAGGAAAATAACCAATACAAGTATTGTTTCTTTCTCTGTCTTATTTCTCTATGTGTTTAGTGGTAGCCACAGTTACGATGCTCTAAATATAGACAGTACTCTATTGAAGGCAAAGGGAGAGAAAGAGGCAGAACTACACCATCTCCTTGGAATGTTGAGATTAATGAAGTTAGTTCTTTGTACATAAGGCAGGTCAAAGCTTTGTGTCGGTAACCAAATAATCCCTCAAAATCTTAAATTGTTAAATTGGTTTTCTTACTCATAATAAATCACTCTTCAGCTTTTCATACACACACACACACACACACACACACACACACACACACACACACACACTGCATCTAGTAGCCAGTACTTCAAAATGTGTTCTCTATGAGCTTACCCAATTGAGACAATAGTAACTAACTCGACTATAAGTAACTATTCGGGAATGAAATAACTATTATCTAAAGAAACCAATCTAAAGAAAAACCTTTAGTTTCTAAAGAAACTAAGATAAAACATGAAAGGCAATTGTGGAGACACTTTACTGAAGTAAAAATATTCATGTGCTCTGCTAACTGCTATAAAATATAATATACTCCTGTCTAATGCTCCTCACGAGTTTCTAAAGTAAGGAATAATTTATGATATCCAGGTGGCATAATATTTAATACAAGCTCCAGACTGAGGCTGAACAGCCAGTCAAGTAAGCAGAGTTCCCATTTTCCTACCAAAGGATACCCAAGATCACTCAAAGACAATTCTGCAAGTTTTATTGGCTAAAATGAAACTAAATAAAAATGAGAGTCCTGCTCCCTACTGTCAATAATACAAAAATGCTTACTTAGCATAAATAGAAAAGTGGAGTGCTGGATAATTTGTAAAGCCAAGTCAGTCTTAAGGGTCTTCTTACATTATCACTAATCCTTGGAGCTTACAGCCAGTCATCTATAAATCAGGTGTACCCAGCATAAGGGGCATACATAAACAGCCAGGCCTACTGTACTACAACTCAACCCAAGGTTTCAGTTTCAAATTTGCACTCACCTAATTTGGATGTTAACTGCCTCTGGTAATCAGGGTGAAGGACATGGTGAGCATTTTCTGTGCTGCTATTCCACAGAACAATTTCTCCATCATAGCTACCTGTAGGAGCCAGGGCAAAGAACATAAATTATCAGGTGATTGTATAGAAACATGCAAGCAGAGACAAAAGGAAGCCATTATCATTGTGTATCATATAAAATCTTGCAAATAGTAAGTGAAAGACCCTAACCCTTCAGGCTCACACCCACCAAGCCCCAGGAAATAAGGAACTAAAAAGAAAACTAGTTCCAAGGGCAACCTGATTCAGCCATTACTCAACCACCCCTGTAACAATGTAACAATGTAAAAAGATTTCTGTTAAGAGATGTGCTCAACTGTGGCTGGGATAGTTGCAAGTGTTCCAGGAAGGACCACTGTGACCTTTGTGTAAACTCCACTCCCGCCCTGATACACGCCCCTTGAGGTTTCAGGAAGAATGTACATTCGGATGTGACTGTACCCACTCTGTGATCAGACCATGATCTTGTGAAACAAAATTGTATGGGAATTGTAATCTTATGGCTTTTGTGGGTTTTTTCCTTTAAAAGAACCCATGTGGCTACAGTAAGATGCAACTCTTGCTCTTTGGAGCAGAGTTTGCCCGACTGTATAGCTGCATTAATAAACACCTATTGCTGTTGCATCAACTGGACTGGAGTCTGCGTTCTTGGGGTGCCCACTTGAGACCCTAGATTTTGGGGTCTAACATAAGCATTCTCTATTTTTGGAGACCGAAACAAAAGGAAGCCATTATCAATGTGTATTATATAAAATCTTGTAAATAGTAGGTATTCTTTATTTTTGTAGACATGAGTAATAATGATACCTGATATATTGTTAACTGTAGAATATTAATATTTATAAAGTAACCCATGTAGTTGGTGGATATGAGCCAATTAGCTATATTATTTTACTCTAATAAATCACTCTGAATAAAGGATCTGAAGTTAAACAGTTAGAGTCTGAGTCCAGGTTCTGCCAATTATTAGTTATGTATCATTACATATGATATTAACTCATCTTGATGCCAAAATGTTTTCATCTATAAGATTGGGTTAACCATTGTACTTATGTAGTAATTTTAAAAATGAAAAGTATGTCGAGTGGTGTTAAGCACTAGGCAGATAATGACAAAGTGTAAATTCTTAGAGTTCTGTTCCTACACTATTTGTGTTACAGAGAGTTCTTTGCATTTCTTTCATCTAATTTCTTTGTGAAATGTTTTCTCCAGCTCTACAATTCTCCCTACATGAAGTCATTTGTTCCTCCTTTGTTTTGTTTTCATAAGAACAAGAGAAAAGCTCAAAAAGAAAAAAAAATGATGACCAAGCCTGTGCTGTGGACAAGTCACATATCAGTGTCCAAATGGCACACTCGGTGGTCACTGAGGACAGTCTATTACTGAGCAGAGAAACAAAGGCACGTGGGGAGCACAGAGCACAGCTGAGTTTGAGTGAGACATATAGATGGTGACTTCCTAAGATTTGGAAAGAGGAGAAAAAACATATTAAGTTTTGTACTGTTCTGGACAGAGCACTCTACTTAGCTCAGAAACTGTTAGATAAGGGGGTGGATTCCAGCTCCCCACAGAAAGTCTACTACTATCTACTATGACTCCAAAATGCATTATTAATTAATCAAGGGCTTAGATTAACATTTTTCCTGTATAACTGAGGGCATTAGAATGAATTAGGAGTTAGATTATGCTAAAGAGTTAATTTGTTCCATGCAATACCTATGATGTTATCTAAGATAGATATAAAGGAGAGTTAAGATATTCTAATTAAGAAGGATTTGAGTGCCACCAAGGTATGATTTTTACCTTACTGCTTTGAAAAATGAACAATACAATCAAAGTTAGTGTTCGCTAATGAGTTTATTGTATGTCAAGCACTATGTTAAAACATTATACTGGCTCTCTGTACTTTAAAACAAGCATGTACCCAGACAGAACTATGACTTGAAGTTTAAATAAGTCACAATATCATCCATAGTTAATTAGCATAGCCAGTGTGTGAAATCAAAGATATAGCCATGGAAGCTGGTGGTCCTAACTACCATAGAAATAAGGACTTGAAGGAGCTATAAGATGGCTTCATTGGGAAATCTATTCACTTTTCAGTTGAGAAAAGTCTTTTTTGTTAAATTTACCCAAAGCTAACAAACTATCTCTAATCCATTGTCCAGAGAAGACTCAATTTACCTGTAGCAAGAGTTTGCGGGGGTAAAAATGCGGCACACAAGATGTCATCTTGATGATGGATTCCCCCTTTCCACTCTTCAGACTGGATGGAAAACTGATTGAAGTTCTGGGGTCGAAACACAGTAACTGCTCTGTAAAATGATATAGAATTTAGCTGTGAATTGAAAATCGGTACTGATATTGAGTAGCCATTATCCACTTGAATGGTGCAATTTGAAAAGTCTGAAAGACTATACCATCCAAAATGTTATCACCACTTGTCATCCATAATAAAGTAAGCTGCCCACTGCAGTTTCTTTAAAATTCTTGCATGAAATCTCTGGTAAATTATAAATGCTTAATGTGGGAAGGTTAATTATGCTCCCATAACTGTTAAAACCAAGGATACATCCATTTATCAGATTAATTATGTTTCCAAGACTCTGAAATAAAATTTCCTCACATGAAACTATTAAGAGTTTTATGGCAATAATAACAAAAACTAGAGTAGGTCTATGAACAAATATTGTCTGGTAGTTTAAATTAAATCAATATGGTTTCTTTAATCAAAGCTGCTTCTTAGGGTGTTTACATATAATCATCCCTATGATATTTTCCAGAGTTACAGTAGCCATAGAATTCACTTTAGCTTTAAAAGTTGCCATTTGAGGAAAGTGTTTGAAAATTGCCATCCACAAGAAGTATGAGATATGGAAAACATAGAAATAACAGTTTTGGAGAGGTCAACCTTGAGGTACTGCTGGCCAATCTAAGTGTAGAGTATGGTGAAGATAGACAGTCTGGTGCCCAGGAGGGAATGAGAAAATGTAGGTGACAGTTTATGGGAAAATCGGCACTGCCCTGTTCCCACTCAGTATCTTGAGCTCTGGCTGACAACCACTATTAAGCCTCCCGTTCTTTTCATGGCTACCCTCTCTTCAAATGACCATTCATTACCATAACTTGAGTCTTCACTCTCATTCTTCCTCCCCTCCCTGACATCTTTCTTCCTCTCCTGCTTAATTGTCAAACCAATGTTCATCTTCACTTGTGAATCAGAAGCTGCTTCTCCTCCTTGAAATTCTTGCTTCCAGTGTTCATTTGCTGTTAGCCTGGCCGTAGAGGCAGGCTCCACCCTCTCCCAGACCCAAGGATGTTTGTCTCAAAGTGGCCTCCTAGGCCCCCTGTCTCAGATGGGCTGCTCACCCACGTATTCTGTGACATGGAGGAGTGGAGGACAGGAAACTAGCCCAAGAGAGAAAACAGGTAGACAGTAAACCGTTTCCAGCAGATGTCACTCTTTTTTTTTAATCATGATATCCAAGTTCCTACAGTTGGGAAAAGAATCTGGAAGTCCAACCATGAGAAGCTTATCCATGGAGAAAATATTCAATTAGGAACTCAAACTGACTGCCTCACACTTCCCATTCCATTTCTCCTTGATGTTTTGAACACCAGATTTGACAACATTTTGCTACCTACTTGTTTATCAATCATCTATATATTACTTGCTATTTATTCAAAACAAAAGGAATGACTATCATGGATCATGCTCCAGAAACAGAACACAGTACACAGTTCTTGCTTTTCTGCTTGCCCTCTTTATTATTCATTCCTGAGTCTCCGTTTTCTTGACCCCTTCTTTCTCTCACCCTTTGGGTCCTAACATTCTATATTATCACTGTTTCCCTTCTCTCTCTCTCTTCATTCAAAGATTCCATGTATCAGCATGGATTCTAATGTTGGTTCCATACAAATGGCTTTCTATTGATCTTCATCCACAATGCTTACCAGGATTGGATGGTTTCAGTTTGCCAGTCCGAGGTTCTATAAATATTGTCCTTCCATTGCGAACATATCTTAACACACGAAAAAATCAAAAGTTGCCAGCATTTTTCCATACACTGTCCTAAATTCTAGAATTTAGTTTACAGGCCATCCTTACAGCCTCGCATGTACCATTTTCCCTCTGGTCACAAATACTTACATTTTACATCATGCAAGTGTGACATAGTCATTCTTTCCATTTCCACTTTAAATGGCCACTTAGCGCTTCCTAGCACAGAGCTCTCCACCCCTGGTCAACAACTGTAAGAGGTCCCTAACCCAGTCTCACTGCTGCTATGAAATCTTCATCCTGATATTAGACTCACCTTTACATTCCTGAGCTTTTAATATCACCTCATTCTTCAAGCAAGTATTACTTCTCCCCAGAATGTCTTCAACATTTAGAATCAGCCCCAAATGACTAAATATTAAATGGAATGTGCTAAGTGCACAAGCAGCATTGATTAACTGCCATGGGAGTCCAGAGCACAGATCATGGAGGTCCAGTTGAGGATTTATATTTACTATATAGACCCTAAAATATATATAGGACATGGGAAAAAGAAGCATGCTAGGGAAAGGAGAGAAGACAATGAGAGATGAGGTTGAAGCCTTGCTTAAAAACACTAGCCAAGTGGTGGTGGTGCGTGCCTTTAATCCCAGTACTTGGAAGGCAGAAGTAGGCAGATCTCCGTAAGTTCAAGGCCAGCCTAGTCTACAGAGTGATATCCAGGACAGGCTCCAAAGCTACACAGAGAAACCCTGTCTCGAAAAAAAACCAAAACAAACAAACAAAAAAAAGACTTCCTGGCTTTCCATTTCTCACATTACAAAATTCAAATGTGAAAGCCTGATTTTCCAGATCCAATAATATATAGACTTAATCTCCTTCTTGAGAATTGTTTCTCCCTATTCTTCTGTCATTGCCTCTTAGCAGTGTGTGTGTGTTTGTGTGTGTGTGTGTGTGTGTGTGTGTGTGTGTGTGTGTGTACATTTTCAATGAGCTTTGGAGCAAGGTCATAAAAAGCTATGAAGTAATATTCTTTGCACAACATTGAAGAAATAAGATTTTATTAAAATAGAGATTATATAATAAATAAAGTACTATGCTCATCTGAATTGTACAAATAGATTACAAGGTTTCAAATCTACTGTTTTACAGGGAGGTTTAAAAATGTCAGTCATATCCAGGGCTAAGTTACTGAAGAACATTATCTTGCACAAACCAAAATCTTATTGTTCTCTATTTCCAGATTGTGGTTGATATATTGTGCACCCAATAAACTTATCTGGGGGTCAGAGAACAAAACACACACTATGTTAAACATAGAGGTTAGGCAGTGGAAGCACATGCCTTTAATCCTAGTATTCTGGAGGCAGAGATCCATCAGTATCTCTGTGAGTTCAAGGCCACACTGGAAATAACCAGGCATAGTGACACACACTTTTAATCCCAGCACTTGAGATTTCATGTCTTGCTTGGGAAAGACATGTGCCTTTAATCCCAGGAAGTGATGGCAGGAAGCAGAAAGGTAAACAAAACAAGGCGTGAGGACCAGGAACTAGAAGCTTTTTAAGCTTTGGGGCTTTTATCAGCAGTTCAGCTGAGATTCATTCAGGTGAGGAGAGGACTCAGAGCCTTTCAGTTTGAGGATTCATGGAAACAGGATTGGCTGAGAAGATGGCAAAGTGAGGCTAGCTGTGGCTTGTTTGGTTTCTCTCATCTTTCAGCATTCTCCCCAATATCGGGCTCCCATGTTTCTTATTTAATAAGACCTTTTAAGATTCGTGCTACACCAGATGTTTTGTTTTCCTTTGAGGTATCTTCTGTCCTTCTAGGGGAGCCTCATGTTTCTGTATCCTATGCACCATCTTCTCAGGCCACTCATATTCCATGAAGGTCCTATAGGAACTCACATGTGAAGAAATAATTCCCTTCTGACCTCTTGAATTATTCACTTTCACTAATTAGATTAAGATTGTATCTCAAAGATCCTCAGTTAGATTTTAAGTACAAAGAAACAAGGGATCCTCATTTCTTGAACTGAATGAGGGAAACATCTGCTTAAAGAGAGCTTTCTGTGACCATTCTACCCCAGGATTCTCCCTGGAGTCCACCATCCCTTCTTGTTCTTCATTTTCCTTGGTAACATTCATCATTGTGTTCTATATTTTTTGTTTGTCTCCTTTTTGTTTTTCTGTCTCTTCTTCAGTAAAAAGAAAGAAAGAAAAATTTATGAAACAAAAAGGTTTCCACCTGTACTATCAATGCTAGAATATTATTTCATACACAACAGGCAATGTACAAGTATCTATCAAATACAGTTTAAGAATTATTCCTCTATTTTAAAAATAATAATTCTAATATGAATATCATTAATTGAGGCTTGGGAAGATACTATAAATAAAAAAACTCAAAGATCTAAAATTCAGTTTACTATCACAATATCATGTGTATATATATTTCTAAGTTCCTCTGTCTAGTAGCAGGTTAAGGGGAAGGTGAGTGTAGAATGGGAGTGAGAAACATAGGTCAATTCTATATCTGTTATGTAAGCCAACTGTCAATGTCAAATGTCTTTTTTACCAAGATTCCCATATTAAATTGATATAGATATATTTAGGGTGCACCACTCAAGGCATGGAATGCTTCTCATAATATTCTACAAAAAGTAGCCCTTTTGACGTTTGACCTTGTGTATCAAAACACTGAAAAACTAATTACTTGGCACTTTTTCCTTAAAACCTAACCTGAAAACTTTGATTTGAAATGACAGTGATCCTTAAAATATCCCAAGAATCCACACACTCTACCTCTTAACTTTTCCACCTCAAACACAACTCTCTTTTTTTTTTTTTTTTTTTTTTTTTTAGTTTGAACTTTGCCAAGAACAAAATTGAAGTTTAGGATGAGCCAGTTTTCAGCCATTTTGAGGGTCAGATAGACTTGCACTTTGGCACTGAAGGTATTTACCAGCTCTGTTCCATTCCTCTTAGATTGGGAAATGGGGAGAAAAGGGCAAATTAAAGTGCTATAGCATTCACCCAAGCAGACATGATGCTCTAAAGAATACAGATGTGGTACTCACAGATGCAGGTTTCCAAACACTCAGGATATAAAATGAATAACCCTTAGGACAATTAGGTTGTATGTTGGAGAAAAAAATAATCAATAAAAATGGTGGAGGTCTATGCCTGGGGCCATGAGGTGAACCCCAAAATCCAAGAGCGAAATGATGTCAGAGAAGAGACTAAACAATGTGTTCAGTTTAGAACATGCTGAATCTTGGATTTCAGTGAGAAATATCTAGTAGAAAAGTAGATGAGTGAGCTTAGAAGTAACAGCTTAAGTCAGAGGTTTGAGGTTTCCAGAAGATACTGCCTGCCTACTAAGATGAAGGTAAGGATTAAATTAGATAATGTATGTAAAGTACCCACTGCCTCACAGCACCAGGAACAAAATAAACAAAACAAACCAGTTAGTATATTTAGGTGCCTCAATTCAATAAAAGCAATTTCTACACAATCCTGAGCATAATTATCAGACCAGTCTCTATCCTGAGATAGAGCCTGAAGTTAAAGTTTTACTTTAACCCAAGAGGCTCTCTCACTGGATTTTACAGAAAGCCTGATAAGATGATTGTCATTCTTTACTTTTTCTTTGTTCATCACTGAACCATACTGAGCTGGTTTCAAGTCCATATATCCTCAGCTAGAACCAAGCAATTGCCCTTTGGCTTTATGAGCTAAAAGCTGCATGGTAGGAATGACTCTATCTTGTTCAAGAAAAATCCATCCTAAAGTATTGTCTCTAAGGAAACATATTTTTGAAATCGATATCCATAAATGTTGCATAACATAACTGATAATTCATTAATGCAATCTCCAGATAAAGGACCCAAGACTGACAAGTCTGAGAAAGATGGAAAAAATAGAGATGAAGATGGAAGAGTACTAATTTTCTTTCTTTCTTCCTAAATCTTGCCTTAGTTTGCAGGAAATAACTAACAGTCTACCAATGTGTATCACATGAAAAATGTTTCTTTAGGACACTTTTCAATAACTTGATATATCAAGCACTTTAAATTTTGTCTTATTCACAATCAGAAATACTATCTTTGATGCTAATTTTTAACTATGACTATCTAAAAAAATATAAAGAAATGCTGTATGTGAATTTTGTTTTCATTCATTTTTTTCCTGTTCAGAATATAAGCTGGATCAGATAGATAAGATACTCTCATCCCTCCCATGGAATTAGAGACTTAAATTTATTCATAACCATGGCTTAGCTATAGACCTCTTAGCCCTAGCCTGCTGAAGAGCTGTAACTTGATAATGGATAATGATTGCTCCCAGGGATGTGAAGAAGCCTTGTCCTTCCAGCTAAGGATGATTGAATTGGTCTTTAATATCAAGTGGAATGATCTGAACTACATTTTCTTTATCATCAAACTGCCCTTGAAAACAGTTAGTCCACATATAATCATTTCAGGATTGAAAAATAAAATGTCTTTTCGAAGATTGAAAAAAATCACCCAGCATACATAGCTGATTTCAAAATGTCTGAACCCTAGCTTCAGACCATAAACGTTATGATTATATAAACAAACAATGTCAGGAAAGTTACCTAATATGGTAATATTTTGTGAATTATCAAAATTCTAAGTGATAAATTCTCAAAACAGAACACACTTAATTTTCCTGATGGTTATACAATAACATAGAAACACCCTATCTAAGATCCCTTAGTTCTCTCAAGAAAAGTAAAAAAAAAAAAAATTATTTTCCTAATAACGGTGTGAGAGAAGTGCACCTATGGAAGAGACAGTATGCTATGTGAGGGGCATTTCCACAGTGACTGGAGAAGGGTCTGGCTCAGGTGTCAGGGAGCCATTTCTTCTATGGCAAGGAATAGGGCTCTTACTGTGATGAACATAACCTGTGGTTCGTAAGCCTTTGGAACTGGTTTGTGGAAGAGATTGGGATATACTTGGAGATGCAGGGTATGAAAATGTATCAAAAGAAAAGTGAAAGTTTTTCTGTGCAATTGGGGGAGGCAATTTACAATACTAAGAGTTTATTGGATTTACAATAGAGACTTGGAAATTTAAGAAATGGTAGCACATATTTGTTTTTTTTTTTTGTTTTGTTTTGTTTTGTTTTTTTTTTGTTTTTGTTTTTTGAGACAGAGTTTTTCTGCGTAGCTTTGCGCCTTTCCTGGAACTCGCTTTGTAGACCAGGCTGGCCTTGAACTCACAGAGATCCGCCTGACTCTGCCTCCTGAGTGCTGGGATTAAAGGTGTGCGCCACCACCCTCCTGGCTGGTAGTACATATTTATCCGGAATTTTTTTAAAAAAGACTCAAATTTCCAAACCTAGGAGAAAACCCCAAAATGTTTCCCCTAGCCAGCCAAGCTGGGTAATTTTACTGTATTTTATTCACAGAGTATCTAGTCGATTCCAACTCACTTACCTAAGCTACCAACAAGTTAATGAGTCATAACAAAATGAGAATTCTTTGTTCTCCTTTTATACTTTGATTCAAATAAAAGCATCCTCATTTTCCCTTCTGACAATTTACATAAGCATATCATACCTCTCCCAGCCTACAACCAGGATACTCTTCTTAAGAACCAGGATCTGTGAAATATCCACAACTCCATCTTGCCCAGCATTTAGGGTGTGGTGACAATATCCATTAAAGTCCCACACCTTTAAGAGAAAAGTGAAAATCAACATTGAGATGGAAAGACGAAAATATCTTCAGGATGTGAAATGACACAGTGCAATAGGATGACTTGGTTAAATATAAGTGTTAGTTTATCTCAGTTGTCAATTTTGTGAGGTCTGAAATCACTTAAGAGGCAAATCCCTGAGTTTACTCTGAGGGTGTTTTCAGAAAGAATTAACTCCTATGGAGAGACCCACTCTAAATGTGAGTGGTTCATCCCATGGGCTGAGATCCCAGACTGAATTAAAAGGAGAAAATGAATGGTGCATGGGTACTTACCAGCCTCTTCTGGCTTCTCCACCATGACGAACTGTACTCCAAAATATGACCCAAAATAAACCCTTTCTAAAGTCACTCTGGTAGGTATTTTATCACAGGAACATGAAAAGTAACTAATGCAGAAAATTAGTATCAAGAAATAGGTCTCTTACTGTGATGAAACTAACCATGTGGTTAATAGTCCTTTGGAACTGGTTTTTGAAAAAGGTGTAGAAAAGTTTGGAGCTGCAGGGTACTGATGGTCTAGAATGTGGTAAGAACTTACTGTGCTGCTGTGGGAGTTTTGCAGGAGAAGAATGCTGAAAGAAATGTGCAGAGTAGAGGATAAGATCATGAGCTGTTAGAGGGGAACAGGACTGGGCTAGAAGATATTCATCTTATAATTTGGCAAAGAATCTGAAACCTAATCCTCATGTCGTGAGAAGTCTAGAAGAGCTGAGTTTTAAAAGCAATGACTAGCCTACTTCTGTGGGTATGTATATGTGTATGCTTCTCCTGCTTTTTCTTCCTCTGTTTTTTGGTTTATTTTATTCTAGTTTTTTTTCTTACTTATTTTCTACAGATAGAGAGAAAAAAGGTATGGAGTTGAATGGGCAGAAAGGTGTGGAGGATCTGGAAGGAGATGAGAGAGGGGAAAACCTTGGTCAGAGTAGATTGTGTGGAAAAAAATCTATTTTCAATTTTAAAAATAGAGTAGTTTGTTTGGCAGAAGATAGCATTCAGGCTGTGCTATGGATACTGTGCATTGTTTGTATCTTGCTCACCCATGAGAAAGCAGCAAGTAGATCAAAGCAGTGTGAAAATGTTCAGAGAATAATGGGATTTGAGTGAGGTTAAAGTTGGAGACATGGCAGTCGAGGTAAAAGCAACTATAATTGTTGAAGAGATTAATGTCATTAAAGAGATAAACAACGTTGTTCATAAAAACAACAGAAAAAGTGGCATGAGGATAAGACGTCAACCATCACAGTCTGCAACTTCTAAAAATGAAAATTAACTCATAATAAGAGAGCCCTGACTGAAAATACTACCAAAATTATTTCTTACTAGAAACCATCTCCCTGAGGTTGCTTATGCACAGATTTGGCCATCCAGACACACATAGGACACAATAGTTGTGGTAGAAGGGTCAAAATACAGTTCAAGATGGACCTTGTGGACCTTGGCAGCAACATCCACATGGTCCTGGATTGACAGAAACTTAAAATATGAGAGTTAATAATTTAGGCCTGCACAAAGTTTTCAGAAAGCTGCTAAAGCCCAATAATATGTAGTAGAGTCAGATGCCCAGTAAAAGGGTTTTGAGAAGTCATTGTGTGAAGCTGTGATAGTGAAACCTAAATTGCATTATAGTTCCCAGGATGTTAACGGTGCTAGAACCAACTAAGATTTGGTGAAGAAAATTGTATGTATGGCATGGAACTTACTAAAAGAGAGTGATGTGTACTAAGGCTGAAAAATGAGAGGGACAGCACTATCCACAGCTGCCAGGGCCCAGATGATTCCATCATGACCACAAGATAAGTTGTCGAATTTTGTGTTTGACATGATGGGTGGATTGTAGTCTTGCTTTGGCCACTCATTCTTTGCTCTACCTTTATATCTTTATTCTGGAATGGGAATTTTTATTTTGTTGTTGTATACTGTGTGTGTGTGTGTGTGTGTGTGTGTGTGTGTGTGTGTGTGTGTGCAGGGCTCAGAATTACCTTGAGTTGTAACTAAAAATTGAGTTGCTCATCAACTTCTTAAGAGACTTTGAAGTTTGGGCTTTTGAATAATGCTAGAGCTGCTAAGATTTTGGAAACTCTTTTAAATGAACTGACTGCATTTTACATTATGAGATGTTCATGAGCCATTGATGGCTATGGTGGAATGATTTTTGATGCTCGGAAGAAGTTGAGTAGAGCACTTATTTAGCATGAACAGCATCCTATGTTTAATCCCCAGCACTACACACACACACACACAAAAAATTGTTACATTTGAGTATTAAGTTGATGAGGGATAGTCTTGTGATGAGTAATTTGTTAAGCTGATGGAATTTAGAGTCACATAAGAGACAAACTTCTGGGTATGTCTGTTAAGGTTTTTCCAAAGTTTTAACTTAGGTGGAAAGGCCCAAACTTACTGTGGTGATACCACCCCATGGAACATGATGTTAGACTGGATTACAGAAAGAAGAGCTATTGCAGCATCGTTCTCTCTTTGTTTCCTGATTGGAGATGTGACAGGACCAGCTCCCTGTGTTCCTGCTGCCATTCCTCCCCCACCATGATGAACTAAACCAGTGGTTCTCAACCACCCTAATGCCGTGAACCTTTAATACAGTTCCTAGGGTTGTGGTGACCCCCAACCGTGAAATCATTTTTTCATTGCTACTTCATAACTAATTTTGCTACTGTTATGAACTGTAATGTAAATATCTGTACTTTCCTATGGTCTTAGGCGACCCTGTGAAAAGGTCATTTGACCCCCAAAGGAGTCTTGAACCACAAGTTGAGAAGAGCTGAACTAAACCCTAAAGCTATAAGACAAATCTACTTGGTACTAAATATAGTTTTGGTAGGTTATGTTATAATTAATCCTCTCAAAATTCAAATTTAGGTGATACCAAAGTCTTTTAAATATCTGGAATGAACAAGAATGATGGATTAATGGAAACTTCTTTGTAGATTTAAAGTAGGGGCTGATTACAAGATAATTCAAGGCTTTCGAGAGTTGAGAATGAGGAACTCTCAGCATCTGTGGGAAAGAAACTGAAATTTTAGTTGTTCACCAATGAGTAGAGTTGCAATTAATCATGCCCGAGCAATGAAGCATTTATAATACAAATAAACAAAGAAACAGGATTACAGAGTTTCTGAAGCAGTGAACAGTGGATAGACTTGGGAAGTGTAAGCTTTCCTGGCAAAAGGAAGGCACAGAAGCCCCATGACCCTGCCCACATGCCTTTCTTCAGACTTTTCCAACTGGCTATTTATCTGTATCATCTGAAATATTTTTAAATAAATATAATGAAGTGGTTTTTTTTTTTTTTAGTTCTGTGAGATTCCCTTGAAAGTAAGTGTAACACAATGAAGGAGGGGTTCATAGGACTCTGGATTTAAAACACATGGATTAGAGGCATAGGTTACAATCTATCTTTACAACCATCATTCCAATTATGGAGCAGTCAACTAGGGCTCAGCCCTCAGTCTGTAAACTCTAACCTAAATGCTATGTAAATAGTTTAGGAACTGAATGTGTTAAATACTCCCAACTAGTACCTGCTGGAAAATCCACCACATGATTGCTTCTGTGGAGGAAAAATGTCTGTAATTTTTTAGTGAGCACCAGTGTACTGCTCTATTGAATATTCTGGAGTCTGTTGAAATCCTGCTTATTTGTTTGTCTTCCATTATGTGTGATATAGGAACCATACTCCTCAAGGATGGCTGAAGGATTAAACATCTAATTCAGGGCCTAAAGCATGCTTCTCATGTGGTAGGTCTCCTGTCTTTTTCTGATTGAGTTGCCTGGGGACAGAGGTTGCCAGGCCCATTCTTAAAGAGTATCTAACAGTGGTTCTATTCTCTACTCAGGCACTGAGGTACTGACAGGGCCAAAAGATACACTTTTAGAGAGGGAATCAGTATGTCACCAGCAATTAGAAGGAAGCCCTAAGGTGAAACATTTTTGACAAATATTATGCTGAGGTCAAGTTTGCACTGTGTATCAAAATTAAAATCAATACACTCTTTGACTTCCAAGTTCAACATCTGAAAACCTCTCTCACAGATACACTAATTCTTGAGAAATGTCTTATTTTCAGGCTATACTACAACATTATTTGTAAACCCTAAAGATTTGAATCAAACAGATTCCTATTATCAGGAGACTTAGGCTGTATTATATGATATAACCATCAGAAGATGGATCATGCAGCTGGCATTGTTCAGTAGTTAAAGCACATGTTTATAATATGCACAGTCCTTGTTCCATCCTCAGCAATACCCTCCATGTACACAAAAAGAGATAAATTGTCTGTTATTTCTAGACTAGCCCCAAAACTCTAACAGCTATGACACCTTTCACTAAGGTACTTTAACTTTTGGAGTTTTAGTGTCCTCAATTGTAAAATATGTATTTGACCTTGTACTACTGTGTATATGGGGGGGGCTTGTAACAGTGTCTGGTTTGAAGTAAACATTTTGTAGACTTTAATAAACATCATTATTTATATAGAATATTCATATAAACTAATGTCTAGGACAGAACCATAAAACAGCAGACCAGCATGTTCAGTGGTCTATCATCTAGCAACAGATAGCTCTTCTAGGCTAGAAAAATGGACTAGAAACCAGAAATACTGGTATCATAAGCAGAAAAGAAAACAGATTCTGTGAAGACATTACTTCAAAGATTAATTAGTTTTCAGATCTTTCAAAACCATGATAAGTGGAACATAATGTTAATTCTTTGATCATACAGCTTCTGACTTGAAATCGTAAATGGGGTTTCAAATTGTCATTCATTCTTATTTCTTCACAAAATATGACCAAAGAAGCTCAGTCTTTAATTTACATGTCTAATACAGAGGTTGCCAGACTTCAGATTATGTTGTTTGACTGTGGTAAGAATAAATGCACCATAAAATTCAGTAAATGGCTACTAAACAGATTTTAAGGTTTATTTTAGTATAAGTTTATATGTATGTGTGTCTCTGAGTGTGTATGTGCACATGTGCAGATACCCATGGAGACCAGAAGAGGATGCCCTGGAGTTAGAGTTCTAAGCAGCTGTACAAAGTGGGTATTGAACACATGTCTGCTGAAAGAGCAAAAATGATTCTCAACTGTTGAGCCATCTCTTCAGCCACTGCACAACTTAATTCATAGACACCTCTAAAATGTGCAGGTTTCTGCAGAGAATCCAGGGTCACCTGGGTTCCGCTTCCAGGTTGTATTGCTTTCCTCTAGATAAGACTCTTAATCCGTTCAACTGAAATAATTCCCATGAAGAAATATTGAAAAGATCTAGCCATCCTGCATTCTAGGAAGTGTTTATCATGGATGATTTTTTCATTATCTACAAGGTCTGCCTTACCCTAGACTCTATAACCAGTTCCTTCTACATAAGGGGTAAATGGGTCTTTATTTTTTGCTTTATTTCTGCCTTAGTTTCACACTTTAGGAATGGGTAATGAGGCATTGGCTGATTCCTTTCACCTGCCTAACATTCCAGTTTCAGTTGTTGCTCTTTTATTTCACTTCACCTGTTGGGACTGGTGTGACCAGCAACTTTCAGATGTTGTACCAGATCTTCTGAACTGTGATCCTCCCTACACCAATCTCCCTCCAGTCCACATCTCATTGATGTAGCTTTGCATAACCATGTTCTACTGATATACAGAGATTTCCATGCTGAACCCACCCAGGCTCCCTTTTCATGCTGACAGTTATCAGCCTGGGCTTTTTCTGAACTCTTGCCACTAGCTGTAGGATAGGGTTTCTATGTATCCAGGTAGCTTTTTGTGGCTTCTCTGCACTTTAACAGGGTGAATTATGCACCCTATGCCGATGGTCCATTCACCAGGGGAGATAGTCTAGCATCTTTCTGTCCTTGTTATGACAACTTTGAGAATCATGTGGTTTATTCAAGAAACAACTTTCTGTTTCCTCACAGAGTCACAAGTCATCTCCAATCAAAAATGACCATGGCTCTTTACATGGCTCTCTTCATGACACAAGGCTAGAAGTGTCTCTGGTAGGCATAATTTCTAGTATATCTGTCTGGCTTTACATGAAAATTTCCTCATGATGCAAATTAAACTATCTCCTTTCTCACAGAAGAAATAGATGGTAGTTATAAAATAAGAAAACTAAAAGAAATAAGGTACTGTTAGTTTAGGATGAAAAAGAAATATGATTATGATTATAGTTTTATTATCCTATCTCACCACCTCAGTACTTTCATATAACAAAAATACAAGTCATTAAATATGTTTATTTTCAAGTATTCACTTTTTGCTAAAAAAAAGTATATTATTGCCATTTAAAACCTTTATTATGTTGTCCTATTCCTCATTTCATAAATTTAGAAGAAAGAAAACTAGAGATGTTAGCTGAAGCATATGAAAATTATCCAGGCCTCTTATTTTCAAAAAGTAATCATGCACTAGAAAAGGCTTTCTGAAATAAGTATGCCTAGCTGTGTCTTTTTACAAATAATTTATTCAGAAAAAATCATTTATCCATCATTCTGACAGCTTCATTATTGGCTGATTTATTTAGCTCTTATCTCGTCTTGTCTTTCTTCTTCCGAGGCCACAAAGGCAAAAGCAAGCAAAGTTTTAGCTGTGCCTCTCCACACATCTTTCTAACCTCCTCATGTCTGGGTAGAAGAAGCCTCATTTTGGCCCTACCTTTACAGTCCCATCTGTGCTGCCAGTCAAAAGCCTCGACTCATTTGCATCCAGGGCCATGGTGCTGATCTCTGCATTGCCATGGCAACCAGAAAACTGTTTGATTTTCTGCCCAGTTTCTATCATCCAGAAGGAAACAGTAGACCCCACATCAGAGCTGATTACCTAGGAGAAAATAACATAGTGGAGAAATTAAATATAGTTTCAGGATCAACCACTTTCATTTCAATAAAAATACCTTGCCTGTGCAATTTCACTGCTGAGATCCCCCAGTGGTTAAAGACATTTTTTTATAATGTTTTTCTTCTGTTTGTTAAGCTGATAACATTTCAATTTGTAGGCCAGCGCTGAAGTAATGAAGTCATGATCTTCTTTATCATAGAAGGCAGTAATCTGCTTCCTTTACCCACCATTCAGCTGACTGTCTAGAGGCCATCTTGACTTAATACCTCACTGTCAATAAACATAAATCTTTCACGTTTATTTAAGAAAGACAAATCTCATAGTTCTGGTACTGTGACACTATTTACTAAACAAGATGGAACTTTTTACTTGTGATCTACTTGCATGTAGCAATAAGAAAAAGAAACACTTCATGACACTGTGGGAAGTAGTTAGGTTCAACAAGTTACTGGAACTGTTACTTTTTTTGTACCATCAGTCCTCTTCTTTCTCTTTGCTCAGAGTGGGGTGTGTGTGTGTGTGTGTGTGTGTGTGTGTGTGTGTGCTATAATTATTCATGTATCACTAAAAACAAAGAGTGTATGTTAAATATAAATCCACATATACACTTCAAGAGGAAAGCAACAGAACAAGCACTGGCAGGAACAAGACAATGTGTGATAAGAATGAGAAAATATGGGTTCGATAGAGGCAAGTCAACCACTTCTTTCCACTCTAGGTATACAATGCCTGTAAGGCATTTTTTGTTCAAACCACTCTACCAGTGAGACTGTAGAGATCTAGCTAATGAAAGAAAAATGATAAGCACATGAATATGTAGACAGTAATTTATGTAGGGTAATATCTTGATTTTGAGAAATCAAAGTATGTCCCTACTGTTTACACATTTTCATTCTATAAATGTAAACTTATTGAGAAAAGTTTATATTTTATATCGTATGTGTTGAGGGAACCTAAAGTATGTTAGGAAAGCTAACACCGATAGTGATCATAAACACATGCATACATTCTACAGGCTCTTACTGAACATCCAGCCTGTGATAGGAGGACTTGAGTGACTAATTCCTACTTTCAAAAACTCTAGCTGAATGCATTAAAACTTCCAAGTAGCGTCAAGAGAGATGGCTCACAAGAGCTTGCCACACAAGCATGAGGACCTGAGTTCTAGTCTCAGCACAAAAAGGTAAAAAGAAAGAAGAAAAAAAACTGGACATGGCGGCCCATTGAACTTATTATCTTAGTGATCACTTGCAAACCTGAAAAACATTATTGGGGCCAGGATTTTACCAATGATGTTTGGTGGTTAATTCTCGTTTCCTACCTTTTGTAACTAGTTTTGTCAGTCAAGCTGAGAGTGACACAGTGTGGTCTACCTTTACTCAACTGTAGAACCCCATGAAATTTAAATTTTGCTTAAAAGAGAAGAGTGCCTCTTATTGAAAAGCATTAAGAAATTCAATGAAGGCCAAGTGCACAGGATGTGAAGGGACAAAGAAAGGAGATGTCTCAGTTAGGGTTTCCATTGCTGTGGAAAAACACTATGACCAAAAGTAAGTTGGAGAAGATAGGGTTCACTTCACCTTTCAGCTTTACAAGTACATCACACAGAGAGGCCAGGGCAGGAACCTGGAGGCAGGAGCAGAGGCTGGATTGCTGCTCACTGACTTTTTCCTCATGGCTTCCTCAGCCTGCTTTCTTACAGCACTCAGGACCATCGGCCTAAGGGTGGCACTGCCCATCATGGGCTGGGCTGCTCTCTTAGTTATGCTTCTATTGCTGTGAAGAGATGCCATGCCCAAAGCAACTCTTATAAAAAATAAACACTTAAATGTGAACTCAAAGACCACCCCTCCCCCAGTGGCAACATCCCCCAACAACGTAGCACATCCAATTATTCCCCAAACAACTCCACTAACTGGGGATGAGCATTCAAACACATGAGCCTATGGGGGCCATTCTTATTAAAACCACCACAGCCTCTCACATCAATTACTAATTAAGAAAATGCCACACGGGCTTACCCATAGCATGATCTTATGGAGGCATGTCAGTTTCCTCCTCTCAGATGACTCTAGCTTGTGGTGAGTTAACAGAAAACTAGGACACAATCGTTGAAATAATGATCTCACAGCGGCTGTGATTGCCTGGACAGGATGTTGGGACTATCAATAGTCAATTGTGGATTGAGGAAGAGGTCACATGGGGCACAATCTCTCCTTGATAAACTGGCAACCGACAAATTCTAAAAAAGAGGGAGTTATTGCCTTCAGTGTGTCCCCAGCTGTGTGATCCAGTGGAAAGTTCCAAACCTGTGGTAACACAGACAATTCTGCTTATGATTGAGTCACAAAACAAACCCAAAATGACATGAACGTAATAAAGGACCACACAAGCAGGAGAACCTATAACAGGAGTATAATATAGACAAAAGTGGGTGGGGGCAAGAGTAGTTGGAGTGTATTAATCATATACATGTATGAAATTATTGAAGAAGAAAGTTCATGAGTTTAAAAAAATGAGAGAAATGTCATTGTTTTTGAAAAGGAGAAGACTGCTACAAGGGCTGTTGTTGATAAGGACATCTCTAAGAGAAGAGCAGAAACAAAGCAGGGCTGCAAGAAGACCACACCGAGCCGACTAGAATCGTGACTGAAGAGCGTCTTAGCTAACCGAGTCATTCCAACAGTGGAAGGAGAGGAGGGCTTGGAAGAGGTGACACACTGTGGGTAAAGTTGATATCTCAGAGAAACAGAACAGAATCTGGATCGGATCCCTGTTAAGCTTTGTTCTCGTCTCTGAAGTTACAATTCTGATTAGATGATTCCTTAAATGACATAAAAGATTATTACTAAGCTAGGAGGAAACTTCAAAGCTGAATGGCCTATGTCTTTGAAATACTGTGACCTAATACATTATCATCCCAAGCAGATGACTGTTTCCACTTGATTTTGTTTGAACACCCAGATTCTCCAGCAAATGTGCTAAAGTCTGACTGTTTCACCAGTTAATTGTCTGAAGTTGGGCATGAGGGTCGAGTATATTAATTAACCTCTGTAGACATCACTTTACCCATCTGTTGTGCAGAGATAATTATGACAACTAGCCCAAACCTTGTTAAGAGGGCTTAAAGAAGCTACGATTTGTAAATCACTAAGTGTAGCATATGGTATTGCTGCAAATAAGCTATAAAAGTTAGCCATGTCACTCTTCTGAGGTTCGTTTGTCTGGCCTATTATCTGGTCCATTCATCTTTCAAATTCAAATCAATTTAAGAAAATATAGTATATAATTTTCTGCTACCACAACAATGAGTGATTATAATTTTAGAAACTAGATTTCAATGTACATTGAAATTTCAAATATGTCATGGCTGTTACTGTTATCTTACATAATTATCTTCTATTTTATTCTTTCAAGTGTTTTGATCATAGTCACTCTTTTACTCTCTTATTCTCTCTTAGCTCCTTTCCACACCTAACATACTCCTTCTTCAAGCAAGTCTCCCTCCTGCCATTTCTTGCACGTCTTTGTCTGTGTGTGTGTGTGTGTGTGTGTGTGTGTGTGTAGGAGAGAGTTGTGCATGTGTGTCTGTGTGTGATAAGCACAATATTTAATTAGAGTTGCCTGTATAAGCATGGAAGGGTGATTTTTTTTTAACTGAATAATGATGGCAACTTACCAATTGCTATATCACCGAGTAACTATTAACTAAAACTCCTGTGAGGGGGAGGTAGGGTTTCATAAACTTCTCTTCCACCCATGGTGAATTATTGACAGGCCAAGTCTTATGCAGGTCTTAGGCAGGTAAACCCAGCTGTTTTAAGTTCTGTCATGAAGTAGCCACATAATGTCCAGAAGACAATGTTACATAAATTCTATGAAATTTAGACTCCATACTTTTTAAATAAATGCAACTTTCTCAAAGCATAAAAGAAAAAAAGTGTGAAAATGGTCTTTTAAAAAAAGACTAAAGTTTGTGATGGATTTTTTTTCTATTCAAATTAAGCAGGTATTATATGCTCTGCTGTTCAGTACTAAAAGGTGAATATTCCCCAGCAGAAATATGCATGGAAGTTGACATGTAAAAGCCATGTTAACAGACTCCTACTCCTTTACCCATGTAGACATTTGTTCTGGAATAAGCAATGCTCACCTTCTGCATTGTACCCTCCCTCCCCTGCCATCGGGTTGAGCTCCAGCATACTAGGCATCAGCTTTTATCACTATTTCTCTGCTCCTTTAGGGCTATTGTATGAAATCTGAATCAGCTGTGACAAAAGCAGAGAGCCAGTCTGATTCCATTATATGGCAATCTGCCTTCCTATGCTGAAGGCAAGAAAGCAGTGCATTGAAATCTGCCATGTCACAAGTACACAACCTGCTTTAACTGGAGTCAACACTTCTAGGGCAACAGTGGAGAATTAGAAAAACAATGCACATGAAAAGATTTCATGTTTAATAAGAGAAGAATACACTTAATGTAGATTGGCAGATTAGGAAAGTAATTTAACTGCAGGACACTGGGGGCTTTATTTTTAGCTTCTTATTTTTGTCAGTAATAAAGCCCAGAATAAATACTGGCAACACACTGGTGTGCTTCATTTTGACTACAGCAAATTTCTTTAAGTATGCAGCTCAAGCCTTGATGTCTTTTATCAGAGTAAGCCTCAACCACTGTTGATTTGCCCTCCATCTGCAGAACAGAAGTGGCCCCACATTCCAGAGCAAATGGGCCTCACATGCAGGCCTGCTCTGACAAGAACACAATCCATTTTATGTACCTGAGCTATTAAGTGTCTAGGAATATATGGGATCTTTCTGCCTCTCTCATCTAAGGCTGTCACAGCTAATCAGACAGTTTCAAGAAATCAGAAGCTATATCCATGTCACCTAATTGTCTTCTTGCAATTCCACAAATAGCAGGCAAAGTGAGTCATCCTTCATATGCATCCCAAGTAGGGGTCTAAGTAACAGCAGGAATCAAAAGTGATAGCAGCAGATGCCATTGACTACCAGGGGATGGAGACATTTTATTTAATTGCTGCTTATAATTTTATTTCTTTAGTCAGTGCTATTTATGGCCCCATAAGATGAAGCAGGTTTCTTCCTTTATTCTCATTTTCCATTAAATCATGAGGAGTGATCTCAGTAAGCAGAGAGATGAGCAGAATGCTAACATACTGTGAACTAACATATACACTGGATTCAAATATTTTAAGACAACCATTCTCCATCTATAAATTTTGTTCATCAAACGTTGTATCTTCCCATGTTAATTTGTAGCTATTCTTTCATATTAATTCCTTGGATTTATTGATCACCCATAATGTGCAAGGCTGCAGCATATAGAAGACTTACTTACATTAATGGAAGGCTCTGTATTACCTTTTATGAGGAAAGAAAGAGGAAAATGTGAAGATGTAGAAAGTAAATGAAGAAATGGGGAGAAAAAAGAAACAGGACGTAAAGAAAATGCATTAAAATGACGCTAAGTAATCATAAGAATTGCACAGAAATGTACTGAGACTGAAGCAAAGGGAGCACTTTGGATGGGCTCAAAACCAAGGCAAGACGTAACTGACATGAAGGAATGAGTTATCCAGATAACTCTGAGACGAGAATTTCAGGCAACAGAGACAGCAATGCAAAAACCCTCCAAAGAGTAGCAAGGAGGCACACACAGCTCACAGTGTGATGGGGGAGAGAGCCACTCTTGAATCTGCCTGTGGACAGTATACAGGGTTTCAGAACACCCCAAAGAGCTCCATATCACCATGTATGACAAAAGCACTTAATATAATGTATATTCTTAAACACCTCATTTTTTGTTTGTTTGTTTTGTTTTGTTTTATTTTGTTTTTTGAGACAGGGTTCCTCTGTGTAACATTTCTAGTTGTCCCGAAACTAGTTCTGTAGACAAGTCTGGCCTTGGATTCACAGAGATCTGCCTGCCTCTGCCTCCTGAGTACTGGATTTAAAGGTGTTTGCTACCACAGGTAACCCTTATAATTATTAAATTATATATATATATATATATATATATATATAATTTAAAAGAACAGAATATATACAATATTACACACATACATAATACAAATACATACATACACACATATATACATAAATACATACATAAATGTGTGTGCTCACTCGTATAATAATAAAATAATATGTGGATCCCGCCCTTGACCCAGAGATATGTTCATGCCCTTGCATTTCCCTGTCTAGTTTGGGAATCTCAAAGGAGTTATCACTCCCCTCATAGAACCAGAATTCCAGGGCAAAATGGGTTGCATTTGGACCTAAAATTGCAAGGTGTTACTGCCTCTCAGGAAATGTGGACCATGTGGGTCTCCTCTGGAGGAGCATCAATGCGGGACCCCATGAAGAACTCCTTTAGGCCTCCTGGGTGGAGTTGGTGGGAAGTTACTAGTAAAAAAAAAACCTTCTGCAAACATTTAATTAAAAAAAAAACAAAAAACAGGCAATCCTTTGGCTGTCCCAAAGAAGTGCTCTTCTGTTTGAATTAATAAAAAGTGGAGCAGTCCACTGTGCCCTCCCAGTCATGACCAGGGACACCCCACTCTTTGCATTTATAAGCAAGCTTTGAGAAACTTATAATTATATTTTATATACTGCAATAGCAGCAACACTTACATTATAAAAATGAATAAAATAACCCTGAAAGGTGCTCATCAAATCCGGAAAGCCACTTGCTTCCAGAGGAAAAATACTAAGTAGATAGATAAAGGGAGGTGAGAGGGCACTTTATATATATATAAAATCTTTTGTCCTTTTGATAGGAGTGTTACTCCTCCCAAATAACATTCAATAAAATAAGTATGTGTACAGGTGAGCATGCAACTCTGTGTGTGTGTGCGCACAAGCTCACGTGCTAATGCAACCCATAAGGCTGTGGGTAGACCATATGCCTTTATCATGTGATTAGAGCATATGGTCTCAGGACTGATTTATAATCAATTACAGTTTTGAGATGACCAATGACAAAAAGGTGTGTTAACACAAAATGTGTCCTTTGGAGCCTAACAATAGGGCAACAAGGAGAATATTGTCATTCGTTTTTCTTCCCAGTTCTGTTCAAAAAGGAATATTACTGGTCTTGCCGTGCACACAAGTTCTGAAAGTGTGGCATGTCATGTAAGGCAAAGATAAAGCTTTCTGTCAATTCTACCTTGCCTCTTACCTCCAATTTTACAATTACTGAGAGAATTAACACTTAAACTGTTGAAATGTTCAGATAACTCAATCCTCATCCACCCACCCCACCCCCAAATAAAAAGATGTGCGAAAAGGAAGGCAGGGCCTGTGGCTCAATATTTAATAAATACTTGGGACTGAATTCCTGTGAAAGAGTGAGACTCAAAAACAGCACCAATCTGGATAAAGTCACAAGCCACAGTCTGCAAATTTGCATAGCCCGTGACCTATGATCCTTTGCAGGGACCCAGACATGGATGCTGGGAAGGCTGAAGGAAGTCAGATGGCTACTGTCAAACAAATCCCTTGAAGAGACCAGAGATGTGATTAATACATGTGCACTTGAAAGGTAGATAATGCTAAAATTTGAGAGGCAGGCTGTGTATCTAGTTATCAAATGTGGACATACTTTAACCTAGAAATCAATTTCTAAGAATTTCCCCTAAGCAATAAAATCATGAGTATGAACGTATTTATATGCAAAAACATCATAAAACCAAAATAATCATTAAAGAAAATGGATCTGTAAAATCAGATACTAAGAGATAACACTCTGCCTCCTAAAAATATTATTGGGTAGGTGATGGGGAGATGACTTATTAGCTAAAAGTGCTCAGTGTGAAAGCATGAGGACCATAATTCAGCATCTGTGTAAATGATAGGTGTGCATGGTGACCTGTCTCTAGTCCCAGGTCTAAGGACCTCCAGATCAACCTGGCTATCAAAACTAGTCAAATTAGTGTACTCTAGGTTCGCTGAGAGACCCCACCTCAATACACACACACACACACACACACACACACACACACACACACACACAACACACACACACACACACAGATAGATAGACAGACAGGCAGGCAGGAAGACAGACAGACAGACAGACAGACAGACAGACAGATAGATAGATAGATAGATAGATAGATAGATAGATAGATAGATAGATAGATAAAGTAGAGCAGTAGAAGAAGACAGCAGGTGTCAACCTCTGGCCTTGAAACACACACACACACACACACACACACACACGTACACATATATTCATGCACATGCACACACACACACACACACACACATACATACATACATGAAGAGAGAGAAAGAAATGATGAAGTTCTAGGTTTAGGTGTAATGAAATATATTCCAATACATTACTGAATTGAAAAAGTGTGTCATACAACCATATTTGTGCGAAATAGTTTCCACACAAAATAATCATAAAACTTGTTGATAAAGCCTCAGTTCCTTCCTTAGTTGGGCTTCACTGCAATTTTTTGAATTTCTTCTAATTAGCATGTAGTAGTTGAAGGTGATATCTTATACAAGTTAGTTATTCTAATAAAATTGTAAATACTATTTATGTCAAAGTTCAGTGACACCTATCTAACTTGACTACAAATATATTAAAAGGTAAAAGACAATTGACATTGTGTTTTGTAAAACCACATGAACATGCATTATTAAGATGAGGATCAGAATCATGAAGCAGAAATTTTGCCTATTCTACTTTATAACACATGTAGAAATGCATATTTTTAAAATTTCCTACAATTATGAAATCTGTGCAAATACTGTGAGAACTGTCTTCAGCATCCTGAGTTAAGATCTTTCCATGGTCTTCCTCATCAAATCACTCTTGCTTTCTGGATGGCTGTGAGAGTGTGCTGTGGATATTGCTCTGTATAAATAAAATGCTGATTGGCCAGTAGCCAGGCAGGAAGTATAGGTGGGACAAGCAGAGAAAAGAATGCTGGGAAGTGGAAGGCTGAAGCAGAGAGAAGCTGCCAGCCACCGCCATGAGAAGATGATAAGATACCGGTAAGCCATGAGCCACATGGCAACTTTTAGATTAATAGAAATGGGTTAATTTAAGATATAAATTATATATATATATGAACAGTTAGCAAGAAGCCTGCCACAGCCATACAGTTTATAAGTAATATAAGTCTCTGTGTGTTTACTTGGTTGGGTCTGAGAGGCTGTGGGACTGGCGGGTGAGAGAGATTTGTCCTGACTGTGGATAAGGCAGGAAAACTCTAGCTACAGGGGTGTGCAGTTGTTTCTAACAGAGTTTGTTCAGCTTAGCACCCTCTCTTAGATAGGAGTTGGAAGGGGAAAAGGCATGGAAATAAATTCTCAGAAATGTACCAAGCTATTTTTATACAAGGCCAAGGTGAAGTCCCCTCTGAAGCTCAGCTGGGAGGAAATAACATTGAAATGTGGGTAAAATGCAAAAATGACATCAGAAGAGAAGGCTATTGTCAAATTCAGACAAAACAAAAATCTTCAGGATGGCACAAAAGGAGATAGAGAGTAGGGGCCAATGGGCTACATTCTGGATTTTTTAACATCCATCACCTGGCACAGGCTTCAAACAAGAAACTAAAGAGTTCTAAGAAGTTACTAAGAAAACTAGATTCCTCAAAGCAGTGTCAGTCATGGAGAGAGTTATGGAGCTGGGAGAACTTTTCCAGTAAAGAGAATTAGAAGCAGAGACTTGCTTTGAAGAGATCAGCCATCAGCCACTACCAAGACAATCCTGGAAAGGCACAGTGCTGCATTATGATTCCTCAATCCTCTCAGGCACACATTTTGGCAAGTGAGGTCAGTAATGCACCCAGCATAACAACCCCACCTTTCTACCTCACCAGTTCTCAAAACTTTTCATCTTGAGATCTCTTTACAGTTGTATAAATCATTGTGGAATCACAATGGCTTTCATTTGTGTTCAATAAAATATATGCATAAATATAAATAATGAAGAAATATTTACATTTATATATGCATACATTTATTGCATTGCACATTTAAAGTGTTAACTGTTAAAACAAAATACGAGAGCACACATTCCCTTAACTGCCAGAGCAATTATGTCATCACCCATAGTGTACCACTAGAAAGCTCGACTGCAGAGCTGTGAAAGAACTGACATGAAAAATACTCTTGGCATCACATACTCCCTGAAGATTTCAGACTCCCAGGGATTGAGATCATTGTATGAAAAATATTTTGGCCTCGAGTCTGTGCTTTATTTTCTGAGACCAAACAGAAATATCAGTGAACAGCATCTATACTCTGGCTTCAAGCTCTGTAGCCTACCAAGGCTCCCATAAGAACTCCCAAACTAAATCTGTCCCCATAAATCCACCATGCATGACAAGCTTCACTAGTGCTCCTGATGTGTCTTCTGGCTGGTCTTTTTCTTAGAGTCCCATGCTAAATTGCAAGGCACTGCTGAAAGATCCCCCAACTCCTACTCAAGGTACCATTGTACACTTTTTCATCTCTCTCTTCTTGCATTTTCCATTCTGTGATGAGTATCTTCCTAACAGTGTGTCTGAGAGTACGATCTAGGCCTGCCCTAGAGAGCAGTCTCCCTGAGCTACTAGGGACTGGCAATTAAGGATGACAGCTTACTACCCTTTGTTTCACTTCTTACACCTGATACATGTTCAAAAACATGTTATTTGCTTTGTCGAACTACTCTAAAGTAGTAACTAGTAAAGGACTGTGGGGATAAGGTTTCTGTGTACTTCTCTTGAATGCATTTCTACGATGTTATGTGAAAATGTTTTTCATTAGCTTAGTATCTAGGAAAGGCTGTTAATGCAATACACAGGCCTATGTTCTTTGGAGTTATTTCTTAGTATTTTGTGATGTTAGACATGGCAACAAATAGAGATACACTTGACTCTGCACAGATACTTCCTGCAACGTCTGGTAAATGGGCATATTCCTTTGTCTCTATAGCCCGCCTGTGTAATCTTGGTTTTATTTTCAACTCCCGTGTGAAAGATTCCAGTTCTTTTCTGTGTCCTGCAAGCTGAATTCCTCCTGGATGTGGTTTATCTCATAGATAGACAACACAGGATCTTAAAGATCTACACACAAACATGGCTTTGCAAGTCTCAATTAACAGAATGTTCTCTGGGAAACAAATGTGGCCAGCTCTCAGCATCCACCAGGGAGCCAAATTAGCTAGTTGCCTTCATGAAGTTCAGTAAAATATTTGCAGGGGAATGTTTCTGTGCAGGTGGATTTCACACTGAATTGTTTTGTCAGGGATTTTTATCTCCTAGAATAACCAGAAAACAGTGTTTGTAGTGGTGACATGACCCAATGCTCATTACTAACAAAGTGCTTCCCATGTTCCTGAGCCGGTGCAGGAGCTTCCCCAGTCTTGAAAGGAAGACTGGGTTGGAGTTACTGTTTAATTGGCCACAAGCTGGAGATTCACTTTCTGCATCACTTCTACTATGTTGTTTCCATGGGGCCTGAGATGATAATAGCAGGAGGCTAAACTCCAATGGTGCCTGTTCCTTCCATCGGACTCACAGCTGACCCCACTACCAGCTTGCCTGGCTGGAGGACTTTTCTGTCCTCTAAGAAGGGCCAGGATCTGTGTGGCATCAGGTTCCAGAGGAGCTAAGCTTCATTGAGATTCAGGTAGCGATCCCATATGCAAAGGCTGCAGTGCCATTAGAGTGGTGGGGAGACAGACAACACTCGTGCTGCATACCAAGTGGAGTCCCATTTAACTGAATCATTTTCTTATGAATACATTCCATGCTGCCACTTTGAGCCACTGCTGTAAAAAAAGTGCTGGGAAAAAATGGATCTCTGCTAATTACATTTCATGCATATTTCAGAACTTTCCACGGGGATGCAAGAGGGTGGTGATCATAAAAGGAAATTTTGTAACTAGGTTCTCCTGCATTTTGGCTCACAACCTGAAATAGAGGTTAATGAAGATAAGTATGATTACACTGTGACTTGAGACTATGATTCCTTATAACTCTATTAGGACTGCTTTTGTGACAGGCAGAAAATGAAATTCCCCTTTCAGTCCACCTGGACGCACACATACTGCATTAGAGCATGTGGCTGTTCAATCATTTCCTATCCATGTGCTGTTTATTGGATTCACCATTGGATTTTTTAATTGCACTTTTGAGGTTATGATATAATTACATCATTTCTCCCTTCCCTTTTCTTCAGAACTCCAAACCTCCCCTGAAAACCCTTCCTTGCTCTTTTTCAAATTCACGACCACTTTTTTCATTAATTATTGTTACATATATATTAAAATATATATTCCTAAATACGACCTCTGTCTATATAATGTAACTGGTGTATGTGGTTTTGACAATGACAATCTGATATTGGATAACCAAATAGTGGGCTCCTCCCTGAGGAAGACTGTTTCTCCCACTCTCAGCATTCCTTAGTTGCCTGTAGTTCTTTGTGTAGAGCCTTGCAGTCTTTCCCTCATCCACTTTGGCATGTCTATTGTAGTTGTCTTTGATCTGCTCATGATGGAAGAACCTACATCTACCACTTTACTAAAGCAACATCTAATCTAATCTCTAACTACCCTCTAAATATTGGTCCTTATATCCATCCATCAGTGTAGTCCATACCCTTCATCAGGAAATTTCTTTTTGCAACAGAAGGAAACCATGACCTTTGGTTTTAGGTTAGGTTAAATTAAGGAAAGTGACCACTGAGCTTTGGGATATGTCAGGACAACAGCAGAGAATAACATGTCTTTACCTGCTTCAGGAGGGAATTGTAAAGGACACATGTGACCCCTTTCGCATGGCTCTTCACCCTCTTGCTGGCTTCATTTTTCATGGCTAACAAGGCAAGCTGATTATTGAAGGAGATAAAAAGCCGTCCATGGGTTTCATCAAACTGGAAAAGGCACCTGAAGTCTTGACTTTTCGGGAAAGAACAAGCTATCCTTTGAATGGAAAGTTGGTGTTGAATATCCCAGAGTCTCAGAATCTGAATGACAGGGAACAAATAGGAAAAATGAAATAAATGAGTCAACAATGAGTCTGCTTCAGGCAGTATCTTCCCATCGCTCTCTTGACCCTGGTCGTTGCCTCTACAGCACTGATTGCTTTGTAATTTAGTTAGGACCCTGGTGTTTGGTGTTTGGACTACCCCAAAGTGCCTACAAGCTTTACTAGGGAAATCATTGAGGGTTCAGTCAGTCTCAAGGATCAGAGTATAGGCTTAGTAAAGGATTGGAGTAGGCAAAAAAAGTCTTCCCTAAAAATGTTCATGCATGAATCCCAGAACCTACGACTATGTCATTTTCCAAATTTTTCAAGTGTGGTTGAATTAAGATCTTTAAGATTAGAGAGTACCCAATAGCTTTGGCAATGACCTAGATTGATTGGGGGCTCCCACAGGACCCATTTTTGCCAATAACTTGATTACATGAAACCCGTTAACCACATCCAGGGGTTCATTTGGTGACAAGAGATGGTCATTTGGGCCAGGCAGTGGTAGCACACTCCTTTAATCCCAGCACTCAGGAGGCAGAGCCAGGCAGATCTCTGTGAGTTTGAAGCCAACCTGGTCTACAGAATGAGATCCAGGACAGGCACCAAAACTACACAGAGAAACCCTGTCTTGAAAAAAACCAAAACCAAGAGAGAGAGAGAGAGAGAGAGAGAGAGAGAGAGAGAGAGAGAGAGAGAGAGAGAGAGATGGTCATTTGGGGCTCCATCTCCTGCATTATTTGGTGATTCCATTTAGATCATCTTCATATATGCATATATTTTAGGAAGTTTCTACTGTATTAGGTTTCCATAAAACCCCTCAAATGGCTTTTAGTTTTAACTGCCCCTCACCATATTCCCTCCCTCACTGCCACACACCCCCTCATGTTTAATCCTCCCACTCCTGTCCTCCTCTTGCATCCATAACTACTACTCCCTTACTGGGGCGATTCAATCAGCCTGCCCCTTTCTTACTCTATACCTAAAGTGTATACTCTATACTCTATACCTCTGTGGTTATATGGATTGTAACCTGCTTATCTAAGACCCAACAGCTAACATCCACATATAAGCGAACACATACCATGTCTGTCCTTTGGGATTTGGGTTACCTCACTCTGGGTGATACTTTTCTAGTTACATTCATTTATCTGTAAATGTCATAATTCCAGTTTTTCAACAACTGAATAATATTTCATTTTGTAAATGTACCACATTGTCTTTATTAATCCCTTGATGGATATCTAGTCTGTTTTCAACTTCTGGTTGTTACAAATAGAGGAGCAAAACACTCTATTGCTGTAAACAACATCTGCATGATTCATTGCACACTGAAAAGCCAAGCTGGCCTACCTAGAGCTTTCGCCTCCACTGGCTAGTGTACGAGATACTGCCTAGCAAAGGAGAGTGGTAAACACCAACCCAGCACACACCTTTCAATCAACAGTGGTGACTTGAATGAAGATGTGCTCGTGCAACAATGGCCCAAAGCTTGCGAGAGTAACCAACCAATAAGTGATTTTATTTAAGGCCACTCCATGAGCTAGAATTCATCCCAGATGCTGCTTGGGTGGTCAAGAAGGAGACTAGATAGGCCAGGGACCGATGGGAAGACTGAAATACTGCCATTCTACTAAATGAACATAGCAACAAGGTGACTCCCAAGGGCATTCTGCCGTACTCGTAGATCAGTGCCTTGCTCAGTCTTCATCAGTTAACTATCTAGCCAAAGTAGATGAGAATAAATACAGAGACCCACATGTGTAAAATATGAAGACAGTGAGAGACCTTGGAGCGCTCAGTCCTAAATGGGCTGTCTCCATCAATTCTCTCCCCTCGTGGCTCTGGTAACTCTGCAGAGGAGGAGGGGGATTGTAATTGTAATTGTAAGAGCCAGAGAGGATAGAGGACACCCAGGAAACAAGGCCTTCTGAACCCCGCAGGAGTGATGCCCCTGGGAACTCACAGAGAGTGTGGCAGCGTGCACAGCCTGCACAGATCTGGGCATAATGCGGTTCGGTGTTGAGAGTGGAAGTGCACATGAACCCCCTCCCCTAACCTAGAAGCTGTCTCTAGTTGATAACCACTCACACATGAAAGACCGGTTCTCCAATGAGGTCTCACTGCGGACACAAACCACTCTGAAGGCCAGGCTTCATGGGCAGCAGTAGATGACCAACAAAACAGGAACTCAGTGGTATTTTGGAGGATTTGGAGTTTTTAGTTTAGTTTAGTTTGTTAGTTTTGTTTTTAATCTCACAGTGCTCTGTCTATACATTTTTTCCTTTGCTTCATTTTCTTTACTTACCCTACATGTTCTTTGCTTATATATCCTGGTTTCTGATTTTGCATTTGTATGGAATTTCTGTGTTTGCTAATGTATTAGTCTCTGCATCTTTCTGTGTTTCTTGTGCCCTTTTTTTGGCTCTTTGTTTTACTGTTCATTTGTTTGTTTTGTCCTATTTAGGTTTATTTGTTTTCATTTTCTCATATTTTATAATTACTTTTCTTCTATTTTTTTACATGTCTGTTTTCTAATGAGAGATAGCAAGAAAGGAAGTACAGATTTAGGTGGGCAGAGAGGTGGGGAGGAGTTAGGAAAGAAGGAATTATAATCAGAATAGATTGTATGACAAAAACTTATTTTCATTTTTTTTTAAAGAAACCAAAATAACAAAATACTTTAAGATTTAGGTTTAGAGAGTGGGTTCAGTGGTTAAAACTGCTGCTGCTCTTCCAGAGAACCCAGGTTCAGTTCAATCCTGGCCACACACGACCACCTATAACTCCAGTTCTAAGGGCTCCTAGGTCCTACCTGTCTCTGCATGCACCAGGAATTCACATAGGGCACATAAATTCATACAGGGAAACACACATACGCATAAAATAAAGTAAATAAATAAATCTTAAAAAAAAACCTTTAAGGACTTTAAGATTGAAACATTAAGATGAATTATTTTGGTGAGACTAGAATAAACATGTGTTGCTTTAAATACTGAAGGAGAAAGCAAAGAAAAAGCCCAGCAGTGGAGTGTGAAGACTTTTCCTAGTGTTGCTGGCTATGAAGGTGGAGAATAGGGCAATGACAGACAGAGAAATAGGCTGGAATAGAAGGAAGGGAAATGTATTTTCCTCAGAGCCGCAAAAGGGACACAGCCATTCCAACATCTAGATTTGAGCCCTGTGAGAGCCTTACAGAACATGGCACAATTCTAATCTATAGAAAACCATACAATATACTGTAAATTTATATAGTTCCAAGCCATAGTAATTTGGTCATTTGTTCTATTATAGATAGAAAATAAATGTCATCCTCCCTCCCTCTCTCTCTTTTTCTCTTTCTCTCTCTCATGTGTGCGTGTATGCATGAATATTGTTTTGTGAAATAAGTGGCACTAAATAAAATCAAGTTTAAACAAATTATATATATGTTACTTAACACAAGATATGTACAAGAAATGTATTTATCAATGGACTGTAGAGGACAATCATTGAATCTTTGTTTGAAGAAAGATTACTTTCAGCAGATGTTAATTAATTCTTTTCCTAATTCTTCCATTCACTCATGGCTCATTCTAAAGCTTCTAACTCACACTTTGTCACCTGGATATGTACAGGAATGGGGTATCCATTATGCTACAGATTTGGCACAGGCTAATAAAGAGTTACAAGAGAGACCTGAGAACTGGGGTCAGACTTCCTGCACTCTACCCTCAACTTTGTCCCTTACCAGTAGGTGATCTCCAGCAAGTTCTCTATCTCTCTTGAGTTGTGAATGTAATACTTACCTTATCCAGTTCTTTGAGAATTAAACTCATATCAAGCATTTGGCAAATACCCAGCTTTCAGTAATTGTTCAATGAATGTTCTATTTTATTACATTTACTTCATTGTTTTCTGTATTGAATATTTACAAAAGTAAATATTCTCACTTAAGAGCAGAAAGATGCATTTAAATAAGCTAGTCTAACTAATTCAATGGAAGAATGTTATGATGTAGGAATGGGGCTCAGCCTACTGTTGGGTGAGGTTGAGGAGGGAGCAGGAGGAGGAGGGATGAGAGGGGGGATTTGTGGTTGGTATGTAAAATAAATAAAATTGTTTAATAAAAAATCTGAATGTTAGTTACATCGTATACCTGTAGTCACAGTACTCGTGGACAGAACTGGAAGAATCCCTGTGCCCATTGTCAGCCAGTCTAAGCAATCAGTGAGGTCCAAGTTCAAGTGAGATAAATTGTCTCAAAAAATAGGGTTGAAAATAATTGTAGAAGACACCATATATGACATCTGTACACTCATATACAAGTTTCTACACCCAGGTACATGCATATGCATACACAGACACACACACACACACACACACACACACACACACACACACACACACACGAGAATTGTGACTTTATTGGTAAGAATCTCTGGATCCTAATGGTTAATACAACTTGTTTTCTTCTTTTAATTATTATATTTAAAATGATCCTTTGGGCTGGACATATAGCTCAACAGTTAAGAGTGCCTTTTGATCTTGCAGAGGATTCAAGTTAGTTTCCCACATCAGGACACATTAATATATACACATAAATAAAAATAAACCTTTTTAAATGTGTTGTTAGCTCTATAGTAAATGTCTACTCATAAATATGCTTTTATAATAAAGCATATGCAATTATATATGTTTATAATTATAACTTTTATAAGTTATAAATCATTTAAGTATATTAAAAATACAAGAATAATTAAAAACTATTGTTTCAAACAGTCCTACTCATTAGTTTATTCACATCTAGATGATTTCTGATGGCGATGATGCTCATATCCTTATTGTTCAAAATCTTGTTTTGTTGAAAATAGTCCTCCTTCTAAGAAATAGAAACTTATTTCATATCAAAATAATAACTTGGAGCATAAATAAGTACTGATTAGCAATAACTTACTAGTATTAATGGGCTACAATTTCCTAACAACAATTTTCTATTTTGCTATTTAAGTAATTTATGTTGGCTTTAAGATTTTGTTTTGGTTACTCATATAACTTATAAAAAAACTTAAAACATATGAACCATAGCCTTTCTAGTTTATGTCATAATATTTCATGCTACTAGCAATTTAAAAAAATAAACATTTTAATTGGAATGTCCTTAATTCTCCTTAAAATTGTTGTTGATATAATTATCAAAATCATTTGGGCCTTTGCACCTGCCAGACAAGTGTTCTATCACTAAGCTATATCCCCAGCCTTAAGTCAAGTTTTATTGCTTTTTCTCAGAGATACCCTGAACCCTCTCAATTAACAATTCCACCAAATCCAATTCCATTTTTAATTTTTCATGTTTTCTCTCTGCTGGGAATCAGGCAATAACAGAAATATACTGCCAGCAATATGTAAACACTGCTCTCCTGTGTTCCTACAAACTGCCCGAGGGCATGGGGACTTTCTTAAATTCTCTAAGTCCCCTTCACTATTGTTTCCTATACAAATGGACCTTAAATTTGACTTTAAAGACAACTTATATCTTCTAAGCACTAACTACTTTCCTAATCCACTTTCTCAGGCAATTAAATCAGAATCTTTAAAGACAAGCTCAGAGAGTACTATTTTAAAAATAAATTTTCTAGGTCATTCCTTTGTCCCTAGCTGAATTGTTCTCTGAGATTTTATGGTCCAGTCAGTGCTAATCTCTGTGAACAAGAAATATTTCTCTCAGCTTAATAACTAATATCATGTGTCTTGGCATTAACCCAGATGATGACCGTCCACCAGCTTATACTCAGTCTAGATCCTGTTACTGACACAAAAGAACTCATAGTAATTCAGTCTCTTCAATCAAGTCATTTGCAAAGATGTTGCTCAATGGTACAGGTATTATTTGAGGATCATAAACTTCTCTCTTCTTTTGTGTTCAATTAACTTCTAAAATAGAATTAAGACATAGTTCAAAATGAGTATACTAGGGACTGGAGAGATAACTCAGCTATGAAAGGATTTGCCAATGTGTGCTCGTTAGATTTTTGTCAACTTGACACAAATTAGAGTCGTCTAGGAAGAGGAAACCTCACCTGGGAAAACATGTCCATCAGACTGACCTGTAGGCAAATCTATAGGGCAATTTTTTTTTGATTGATTGATTGACATAGGGGAGGGGCCCAGCCCACTGTGGGTGGTGCTTGGGTTTTATAAAAAAGCAAGTCAGTAAGCAGCACTCTCTCCAGTCTATGCTTCAGTTCCTGCCTAAAGATTCCTGCTTGAATTCCTTCCCTGAGTTTATTTTATAGTATATAATTGAAGGATAGCCTTCAATTATAGTGGAAAAGGAAGCCAAGTAAACGCTTCCCTACCAAAGTTGCATTCGGTCATGGTGTTTATCAAAGCAACAGAAAACAAACTAGAACACAGCACATGAATGGCAACTTGTATTTAGATGCTAAGCAACCACATAAAAACAGGCATAGCAGCTTTTATCTGTAATCCTAGAGCTGGAGAGGTAGAGACAGGTGACCTCCCAGTTTAGTGGAGACTATCTCAAAAAATAAATAAATAAATAAATAAGGTGGATAGTTACAGAATGCTTCTGACGTGAACCTTCAGCCTCCACTTACACATGCACATGTATGCACACACATCTGCATGCACATTTACACATATACATGAACATGTACATTCATCATACACAGTGTGTATATATGTGTGTAATATATAATTTGCTTTATTTTATTTAGGATAGGGTCTTTCATAGTCCGTGCTTGCCTTCAACTTAATATGTACAGGCAGATGATCTGAAACCTCTTGTCCCTCCTGCTTCTTTCTCCCAGGAGCTAGGATTAGAGATGCACATCACCACACTCAGCAAAATACGAATATAATTAATAGTAATCTTATTATTTATCAACTATGTTTTCTTTTTTACTAAGAATAATAGATAAATTCCTAAAATCAGATTGAACAATTGGTTCAGTAAATTTAAATTCTTATCCACACGTGCTGTTTCTACTTACATGTTGATGCCTAACAACTTATACTGGCCATACCAATTCACATTAGTCAGGTTCTTGAACTTATGCTCAGTCAGGGCACACTTGGGGATCTTTATTTCATCTCTCCTTTTATAAAATTGGAACATATTATTTTCATTAAAGCAAAATTTATTTTTTTCACATGATGATGAAGATATACTTTCCTGACCTCATTTCATGTCAATTGTTAACTTTTTAATTGTGCGTGATTATAAATACCATTGTGTTTATGTGTGTGAGAGGTAGAAGCCAACACATTGAGACTTCAGATACTCGGATCTTAATTTAATCCAGCTCAAGTTTGTGATCTTGCATGTGTGACTTTATCCATCCATTTCCTCACCTTCCCATAGAAGGACTGTTGCTAACTCTGGAATTATGTCAGTTGTGTGAAGAATATAGTAAAATTGCTTATCCCATTATGTAAATATTTCCAAATCACAGCTGAAAGTGTGTTGTGAGGATTGTATTAAGATGTAGGCCAGCATTTTGTTTTTAGTCAGGCTTTTGCAGAACTCTGCTCCCTGCCAGAGGTACGCAGAATCACTATTATTCATATAGACACTAATAAAACTCCAATAAACAAATATTTCACTTTTTACTACAAACATTACATTTATAAATAGCTGCATGAATATGGAGATGCATGAATAAATGTGTGGATAGACAGAGACTGTTTTCAGTGCATTTTTGAAAGCTGAGTCAGCAGCAGATAAGATTTAATTCAAGGTACATTGCTTTAAAAGGATCATAATTTCCAAGTAATGACAGAAAAGTGAAGGAGGGAGAGAAAGCTGACTCAAATTATTATGTATGGGGAGGCTTCCTAGTGTTCATAACAGTGTGGAAAAAAATAGAAAAAGAAAGAGGAGGCATGAGGATGTGTTCAGCTAGGGGGCTTTGAAGACTGCAGTGCAGAAGCCTGGCACTGGGAAGTCAGTTCCAAAGGACATGGCTTAGGCATAAAAATAAGAAGATAGAACTGCATGGCTGCCCTGAGTAAGACTTTATGTAGCAGCTCTGTTTAGAATTGAGTCTTTCAGTAATATACAAAATCATAATCAATAGACACTTCAAGGGCATTTTCTTTCACAGTATATAGTCTCACAAAAATGTTGATGTGGAATTCATCAGCACAGGTTTTATCCTAGAATCAAGTGACAGCTGTTTCTCCTCCCAGAGGAACAGTTAAAGGTGGCAGGGGGAGTGGACGACATACTGGTGTAGGTCCTGGTTCACTGTCCCCATCAAGCAAATAACTCATTACACAGACAGACAGGCCCACAGACAGACAGACAGACAGACAGACAGACAGACAGACAGACACACACACACACACACACACACACACACACACACACACACACACACAACCACGACATGAAATTTAAAGGAGAACTAGAAATGAAGAAGGGATTTGGTGTGAGTGGAAGGGGATATTGAATAGGAGGGGTTTTAGTCAAAGAAACTATGTGCATGAATTTATAAAAGAATAAATAAACAATTTTAAATTTTTTACCACTTTTTCCCAGGAATAAGAGCACTATTCTCCAACTAAGTCCTGTTCTCTGATATCCATCTTTAAATGTTACCATAACTGTTACCTTCCTTTTCTCTTACTTTTTTCCAGTTCTTTGACACATAAATGCAACAGGGAACACCTATAGCTGATAAACATTTTCAGCAAAGTAGCTGGATACAAATGTAACTTGCAAGAGTCAGTAGCCCTTCTCCTCATTGCCATATCCTGGCCCACATTTACAGCAGAAGCCTCCTAGTCCACCAGAGACCAAACAAGCATCCTGAAGCTCAGAGACCAGGTCATCTCTCTGAAAACCAGGTAGAAGCCTTGTACAACACCAGAAGCCAGGCAAGCTTCCTCAACCCCATAGGATTCCCAACCAGATCAGAGGCCACACACATAGCCAGGACTCAAGCCACTCACTTGGGCAGCAAACCCCTGTTGGACCAGAGGCTATCTAGGCCATCTGAAGTCCAGCTCCTGACTTGGCCTGAGACCCTCTACTCAGCCACAGGCCACCTCAGACAGACAATCAGAGAGAAAGCAGAAACTAAAAAAGAAAATACCCATTTAACAAAGAAGAACCCAGAAATAGGTTCCTAGACTATAATCACTCTAAATCCAGATATCTAAACTTTAATCTAAGAACACAATGAACACCAGCCAAGGCAATATGTCACCATCAGAATCCAGCCATCCCACTACAGCAAGCTCTGAATATTCCAACACAACTGAAGCACAAGAAAATTACCTTAAAGCCAATTTTATGGTGATGATAGAGCTCTTTAAGGAGAAAATTAATAAATCCCTTAAAGAAGTCAAGAAAAAGGAGGAAATCAATAAATCACTTAAAGAATGTCAAGAAAGCCAAGAAAAGCACACAGTTGAAGGAAATGAGCAAAATTGTTCAAGACCAGAAAATGGAAATAGAAGCAAAAAATATATGTAATCTGAAGGAATTCTGTTACTGGAAAAATGTTGATAAGTGATCAGGAACTACAAATGCAAGCATCACAAACAGCATAAAAGAGATGGAAGACAGAATCTCAGACTTTAAAAATACAATAGAATAAATGCATTCATCAGCCAAAGAAAATATTAACTCTAAAAAATTTCTGACACAAAACATCTAGGAAATCTGGGACACTATGAAAAGACAAAACCTAAGAATAGCAATAGAAGAAGGAAAAGAATCCCAGCTCAAAGGCACAGAAAATATTTTCAACAAAATAGGAGAAATTTTTCATAAGCTAAAGAAGGAGCTGATTGTCAAAGTACAAGAAGCTTACAGAACCCCAAATTGATTGGACCAGAAAATAAAGACCCCTAGTCACAGGATAATCAAAACACTAAACATATGGTGATCAAAGCAAGAAAAATTAGCTGCAATAGGAAAGGATCAAGTACTCGAACCTCCCATTCCCCTATGTTCTCATCCCACATCCCTTGCCCTCCATTACCCCACATCACCCCCAGTTTGCTCATGTAGATCTCATCTATTTCTCCTTCACTGGGCAATCCATGTGTCCTTCTTAGGGTCCTCCCTGCTAGCTAGCCTCCCTGGAGCTGTGGATTGCAGTTTGGTTATTATTTGCTTTACATCTGGTATCCACTTATGAGTGAGTACATACCATGTTTGTCCTTCTGAGTCTGGGTTACCTCACTCAGGATTATATTTTCTAGTTCCATTCATTTGCCTGCAGATTTCATGATGTCATTGTTGGGAGAGCAAGGAAAGAGATAACATGATAAATGAAGACATCATGGGAAGAGGGAGAAACAGAGTGCTAGGCAAGTTCCCAGGAATCCACAAGAATGACCCCATCTTAGACTACTGGCAATAGTCAAGAGGGTGCCTGAACTGGCCTACTCTGGTGATCAGAGTATACCCTGAATACCCTGTCATCATAGAGCCCTCATCTGGTGACTGGTGGAAGCAGATGCAGAGATCCCAAAGCTGGATGCCAGCCCCAGCTCCAGGAGTCCAACTGAGGAGAGAGAGGGGGCATTCTATGAGCAAGGGACATCGAGATCACGATGGGAAAATGTAGAGATGACCAGCCAAACTAGAGGAAACACATGAACTGTGGACCAATAGATGAGGAACCCCCATGGTACTAGACTAGGCCCTCTGGATAAGTGAGACAGTTGTTTAGGGGGCCCCCAGGCAGTTGGATCGGGATCCATCCCTGGTGCATGAGTCAGCTTTTTGGAGCCTAGTGCCTATGACACTTTGCTCAGTCATGGTGCAGGGAGAAGGGGCTTGGACTTGCCTCAGCTGAATGTACCCGGCTCTGTTGACTCTCCATGGGAGACCTTGCCTTAGAGGAAGTGGGAATGAGGGAGTGGGTTTGGGGGTTGGAGGAGAGAAGAGAAGGGAATCTGTGATTGGTGTGTAAAATGAATAGAAAATATCTTAATAATTAAAAAATGAAAAAATATTTAAAAAGGGACTAATAACATACAAAGACAGACCTATTACAATTACACTCGACTTCACAAAGGAGACCAGAAAAGCCAGAAGGCCTGTAACACTTGGGTGCCAGATGTAACACAAATTGCTAAATGGTCTTATAATTAAAAAAAAAAAAAACTGGAGTAGGATATTGGGGTAAAAGCTGAAAGATCAGAGAAGCAGAACAAGCCATAGCCAACCTCCTCAGCCGATCCTGTTTCCACAAATCCTCAGACTGAAAGCCTCTGAGTCCTCACCCCTGAGGTTCTCAGTTGAACTGCTGCTAAAAGTCTCTAGTTCCTGGTCCTCACGCCTTATATACCTTTCTGCTTCCTGTCATCACTACCTGGTATTAAAGGCATGTGTCCTTCTCAAGCAAAGACATGAGATCTCACGTGCTGGGATTAAAAGTGTGTGCCACCACCCCTGGCTCTATTTGAAATGTGTCTTAAACTCACAGAGATCCAGACAGATCTCTGTCTCCTGAGTGACAGGATTAAGGATGTATGCCACCACTGTCTGACCTCTATGTCTAACTAATCTGGTGGTTGACTCTGTCCTCTAATCCCCAGATAAGTCTCATTTTGTTAGAGCACAAGTAAAATATCACCACAAGGGCCTGAACTGATGTGCTGCAGACTCTAGAGACCGGAGGTTTTAGCCCAAACTACTATACCCAGCAAAACTTTCAATCACAATAGATGGGAAAAACAAGATATTCCTTGATAAAGTCAAATTTAAACAATCCACTAATCCAGCCCTACAGAAGGTATCAGAAGGAGATCTCCAATAATCTCACACCAGCATAACCAAAAGAAGGAAAACATAATGCAAACACACACTCACTCACTCACTCACTACCACCACCAGCAGCACTACCACTACTAACAACAAAATAATAGCAATCAACATTAACTGGTCATTGATATTTCTCAATATCAATGGTCTCAATCCCCCAATAAAAAGACACAAACTAATAGAATGGATGTAAAAACAAGATTTGTCCTTCTGCTGCATACAAGAAATACACCTCATCATCAAAGATAGACATTACCTCAGAGTAAAAGTTTAGAAAAAGCTTTTCCAAGGAAATGAACCTAAGAAGCTAGCTGGTGTAGCTCTTCTAATATCTAACAAAATAGACTTCAAACCAAAATTAATCAAGCAAGATGAGGAAAGGAAAAATCCACCAAGATGACATTTCAGTTCTCAACATCTATACCCCAAATGCTAGGGCACCCACATTTGTAAAGCAACAGTACTAAAACAGTACTAAATCACATATTGATCCTCACTCATTGATAGTGGAAGACTTCAATAAACCACTCTCACCAATGGACAGGTCACCCAGACATAAACTAAACAGAGAAATAACAGAGTTAACAGACATCGTGAACCAAATGGACCTAATGTATGTCTACAGAATATTTCACCCAAACACATAAGAATATATCTTCTAAGCACTTCATGGACCCTTCTCAAAAAATGACCACATACCCAGTCACAAAGCAAGCACCAACAGATACAAGACAATTTAAATAACTCCCTGTATCATATCAGACCACCAACATAGTAGAGCTAGATTTCAACAACAGAAAGCCTACAAACCCATGGAAACTGAACAAGTCTCTACTGAATGACCACTGAGTCAAGGCAGAAATAAAGAAAGAAATGAAAGACTTCCTAGAATTTAATGAAAATGAATGCAGAATATACCCAAACTTATGGAGCACAAGGAAATCTGTGCCAAGAGGAAATTTCAAAGCAGTAAGTGCCTTTATAAAGATATTGGAGAGATGTCATACTAGCAACTCAACAGCACACCTGATGGCTCTAGAACAAAAAGAAGAGGCATCAGATGTAGGGGGAGGAGGGGAGAGTACTGAAAGAGAACTGAAAAGGGGAGAATTTGGGGGTGATATATAATCCTAGTAGAATGGAAACTCCCAGGCATCTACAAGGGTTACCCCAGCTAAGCCTCCTAGTAATAGGGGTTACATAGCCTGAACAGGCTAACTCCTGTAATCAGACAAGACTTCAAGTGAAGGGACTGAGACACCAACTCTGCACCGGAACCTTCAACCTACAATTTGTCCTGCCTACAAGACACGCTGGGGTAAAGGTGGTGCAAAAATTGTGGGAGTGGCAAGCAATGACTGGTCTAGCATTAGACCCATGCCATGAGAGGAAGCTCATCCCTGACACTGCCTGGAGCGCCAGGACCCAAGACCTGGGATAGAACCAAGCACTACTGGCAACAGCAACAAAATGCTATAACCATAGATTGGTGCCTCGCCCAATTGTCGTCAGAGAGGATTCATCTAGAACATGATGGAAATCAATGCACAGACCCACAGCCAAACATTAGGCGGAACTCAGGGAATCCTATGGAAGAGAAGAAAAAGGATTTCAGGAGCAAGAGACAAAGCAAAGGCACCACATAAAAACCCGCAGGATCAACTAACCTGGGCTCACAGGGCCTCACAGAAACTGAACTGACAACAGTGAGCCTGCATGGGACTGACCTAAGCCCTCTCCATATATGTTGTAGCTTTGTAGCTTGGTCTTCTTGTGGGACTTCTACAGTGGGAGCAGGGACCGTTTCTGACTCTTCTGCCTGGCTTCTGGGACCCTGTTCCTCATTTCCAGCCTTAACACAACAAGAGATGGTTAGTCTTACTGCAACTTGATATGTCATGTTTGGTGGATCTCTCTGGGAGGCCTGCCCTTTTCTGAGTAGAAATAGAGGAGGAGTGGATGACTGTGGTGGGAGGCACTGAGAGTAGAGGATGGAGGGGAAACTGTGGGTTGGAAGGTAAAAAGCTTCCGTACAGAAGAGGACAACCAGAATTCTGACAAATTGGAAGCCTACAGAATGGGAAAAGATTATTTACCAACTACACATCTTAATACATACATATACAAAATACATAAAGAACTCAATAAACTTGATATTAAAAAAAACCAAATAGCCCAAATTTTAAAATGGGGTACAGGTCTACATTGAGAAGAACTGAGGGTAGAACCAAACATGACTAGCAAAAAAATCAACAGAATGATTCCTAATGACATCCTGGTAACTCATAGACTGGTGCCTTGTCCAGTCGTCATCCGAGAGGCTTCCTCTGACAGCAGATGGAAGCAGGTACAGAAACCCACAGCCAGATATTATATGGAGAGAATCTAAATATGAGGTCTCCATCAGGTCCTCATCATGGTGATTAAGGAAACCCATGAAACAGGGGGAAGAAAGATTATAGGAGTCAGAGGGGATGGAGGACACCAGGAGAATTGGGCCCACAAAATCAACTAAGCAGGGCTCACATGGGCTAACAGATAGTGAGGTGGTAAGCTTGGGACCTGCATTAGTCTGCCCCAGGTTCTCTGTATACATGTCATAGCTGTGAGCTTGGTGTTTTGTGGGACTCCTAACAGTGGGAATGGGTGTATCTCTGACTCTTGCCTGCTCTTGGGACTCTTCCTCTTATTGTGTTGCTTTGTGCCGTCTCAATAGGAGGGCTTTTGTCCTGTCTTATTATGTCTTGTTTGGTCCTGTTTGGCTATTGTCTCTTGGAGGCCTGCTCTTTTCCGAAGATGAAATGAAGGTAGAGTGGATCTGGGGGAGCAGGGAGGTTGGGATGAGCTGGGAGGAATGGAGGGAGGGGACACTGTGGTTAGGATTATTGTATAAGAGAAGAATCTGTTTTCAATTAAAACAAAGATTATTAAAATTTAAACATGGGAATCCTCAGTTTGCAAAACTCAAATGACTTAGAAACACTTCAAGAAATTTTCAACATCCCTAGCCATCAGGGAAATTAAAATCAAAACTACCATGAGATTCCTTCTTTCACCTGTCAGAATGGCTAAAGTCAATAATACAAGTGACAGTTCATGCTGGAGAGGACGTGGAGCAATCCCACTGCTGGTGCGAGTGAAAACCTGGACAGCCACTATGGACATCAATACGACAGTTCCTCAGGAAGGGGGGAATGAATCTACCTCATGATCCAGCTATACCGCTCTTGGACGTACACCCCCAGGACACTTCATCCTATCACAGGGACACTTGCTCAACCATGTTCACTGCTGCTCTATTCATAATAGCCAGAAATTGGAAACAACCTAGGTGCCCCTCAAAAGAAAAAATAGATAAAGAAAATGAGGTACATTCACAATGGAGTATTATTCAGTACTTTAAACAATGACATTATGAAATTTGCAGGTAAGTAGATGCAACTAGAAAAGAATCATCCTGAATGAGGTAATCCAGACCCAGAGAGATAAATATGCCATGTATTCACTTATATCGAAATAAGTGCCATTAAATAAATGTTAACCAAGCTATAAAATCCATAGACACAGACAGGTTAGGCATAAGATACTAGTGGGGACTCCTGGATCTTCCTGGGAGGAGTAAATAGATTATATGGGTGGACTGGAGGCCAAGGTTTTGTGGGGGAGTCAAGAATGGGAGAATCAGGTGGGAAGGGAAGGGGAGATGAAATGGAGGGAGGGAATAAGAGGAGAGACAGTTAGAATTGAAGGGCATTTGAGGGGCAGTATAGAAACCTAGTGCAATAGAAACTTTCTATAATATGTAAAAGTGAGCCTAAGTCTCCAAATAATGATGGAGACAGAGCCCCAACTGAATGTCTCTTGTCATTAAATAAAGCCTTCAGTATCAGTACTGGGCTTCATACAATTGAGTTTTTTGGCCAAGTGGGTCCTATGGAAATCCCCAAACAACCCAGACTTTAGACAAGGCAATGGATTTCTCTCCACAAACTGACAGCAAGACCCCTTTGCTAAAGACAGCAACCACACAACTCACTGAATATGGACATGTCTAGCTGGGGCCTGTATACAATCTTCACCCCTATGTTCTAGTGTCTATGACATGGAAAGGTGCTCTGCAGGCTACCAGAAGAAAAACATAACCATCAAACCAAACACAAAACGTTTGATTTACAATCTGTCCTGCCTGCAAAATGTGTTAGGGCAATGATGGCACAAACTGTGTGATGTTGTGTGATATTTTGTTTATGTTCTGACAAATAAAGCTTGCCTGGATATCAAAGAATGGAGGTAACCACTAGTTAACCATAGAGGCTAGGCTGTGGTGGCACACACCTTTAATCCCAGCACTTGGGAAGAGGGAACAGGAAGATCAGGAGTTCAAGGCCACCCTGGGCTACACCAGATTGAATCATCGGTCTAAAAGAGAAACAGGGCTGGGAGGTGGTGGCTCACAACTTTGATCTCGGCACTTGGAATCTCATGTCTTTGATCCCAGTACTTGGGAGGTGGAGACAGGAAAATAATGCTGACAGAGACAGGTTCTCGACCCCCATTCAGTCTAAGGATTCATAGAGATAGGATCCCTGCCCCCATTTTCATCTGAGATTTCATAGAGGTTAGAAGTCTCTAGTGGCTGGCTGCTCTGCTTCTCTGATCTTTCAGCTTTCACCCTGATAACTGATTCCGGGTTTTTATTGTTAAGACTAATTAGATTCATGCTTCAGTGTGGGAGTTATCAATCTATGTCTGATTTGACTTAAGACCCACTCCATGAGATGGAACCCATACCCAACATTGCTTGGGTAACTAGGAACCAGAGACTACATAGCTAGAGACCTAGGGTAAAACCAAATACTACTGGTCTAAAAATAAATTAGGAGCAATACCTTTTAAATTGATTGGTAGTTAAATAAAGGAATCATTGCCAACTATGCCATAAAATAGAAAGGTAAAGGAAAGAAAAGAAAGTGACATAAAGTAAATATATATATATATATATATAGTATACACACTGTACATATATATACATATATAAGGTATGTATTCTCATAAAATGTTCTCTATGAAATTTATTTGGGAAAATATAATGGTGAAAAATATATTGTGTATGATACACATATATACAAATAACAAGTACCATCTTATATCTATGCATACACACAAAATAACATATAACAACATATTGCAACAATATATTATGTATATAATAGCACTGTGTAAGAAGAACATAAAGTATTCATAATCATTTCCTGAGAAAGAGCTTTGAAGGAGAAGTGGGAAAGAAGATGTTTCCCACTTTGCCCTCCACCCATCTTTATCATTTGTAGTTTTTAAAGGAGAGATTTAAGCCATTTCCTTGTGCAATTGAAACAAAATGAAAATCCTTTCCCGCCAGATGAACAGATGGAAATTGGAATGGGTCAAGACCAATAGGTAGGGTCTAGTAATCAACATAAAACCTCAGTGTTTCTCTTGCCAACCATATTTCTAGAGAGTAGATGCCAGGATTTGGGAAAAATTAGAACCTCAAAGGATTAAGTTAAAAATTAACATGATCCTGATGGCCAAATCAGGATTAGCATCCCATGAGAGGCCAGATAGGAGCAAAGAGGAGCTGAATCCAGCTTTCTTAGTGGAATGTTAGCCCCCAGCAAAGAAACCTTTTCCTGTCCTTACAGTTCTTTCTTAAATGAGCAGATATCAGCTTCCAGCAGGACCTTTCCACCAGTCACTAACATGTTAAAAACAGCAGCTTAGGAGAAGTTCAAAATAAAATTCCATTGGACTATGATAATTTATCATGATACAAAGTCTTAAAGGAATAAAATGGTTTCATCCTCCCTTGAAAAGTGGTAATAGAACAACCTCCCTGAAAGAACTAAAGTTGAAGCTCATATTGTGAGGAAGTTATTTAGATCTGAATTTTTGATCCACAAATCCTCTAATTTATCAATTGATTGATGGTAGCACAATCCAATCAAAGATACCTTAGACCTGCCTCAACTGAATCTATCAGGCTGGGTTGACTCCACAGGGGAGACCTTGCCTTGGAGGAGGTGGAAATGGGGGGCAGGTAGATTGGGGGAGAAGGCTGGGGGTGGGAGGAGGGAGGACAGGGGAATCCATGGCTGATATGTAAAATTAAATTAGTTATAAAATAAAAATATTTAAAAAAAAGAAAAAAAATACAATGTTTCATTTTCCCTGGAGTTATAGTTTAACTACTAAACTAAAAATTCCAAAAGAGTTTTGCAACAATAAAGCCGAGACTTAGCCCAGTAACAGAAAACCCTGCTGTTTGCTGTAGACATAAGGAGTAAGCTTTTCATACATTCATCAAAGTGAAATGCATTCCAACCAATGTTGAGTGACAGCATGACAAGCTTTATAATGATGAAACAGTTTAGAGACCAAAGTGAAAATTGAAGGACAAAACTGCTTTGGAAAAGGGCCAGGTAGTCTTAATATTGATCAAAGCTGTATGCGATCAATCCTGATTCAAAATACATGTTTTTACACTTGTCTTTAAGGTTATAAAACCTTTCATGGAGCTCCATAATGATGAAATATTTGATATTTGTTTCACTTTTGTCTTGTTCAGATTTATTCACTTAATTATAATTTATTGAGGACCTTGCACATGTATAGCACAATCCAAGAAAAATACAGTCCCTAACATCAAAAATACTAACACTGACTTAAGAGTTACACTACTTATATATTATCTTCTACCACATGTTTAAAATATTAATATGTACTAGATCCTTGGAACAATAAGAAGGAATTTAACAAATAACCATTAACTTCAAGTCAAAATAAAGACAAAATACAGAAACACAGTGCAGAGTGTTCAATAATTGAAGTCAGAACAAAGTGTTCAAAGACCTCAAAAAGTAAGACAACTAAACCCAGGAGGGCATCCTAAGAGGTCTCATTCTGAGTTTCTTTGCTACTTTATACCCACCGCAACAGTTCTTCACTTGGAGCTAGAAACATGTAGACACAGAATAAGCCCTACAGTAGGTCAGGGTTTGGAAGATACTGACAATACAGGTTTAAAAAAAATACCAATATCTCAAGGCAGGGAATTAATGATGACAATGTTCTAAGGAAGAACATTTGGAGTTTACAGAAGGAAACACCCATGTCTACATGAGTGACGCCAAAAGATATGAAGACTGACAAACACCCCTCCATCAGATTGTAACCAAGGACAGGAAACTTCAGGAGAATGTGGAGTTGCAGTGCCCGGGAACTGTATGATGGTAAAGGTCGAAAGTTAATAGAGCCTGGGTGTGACATTAATAAACGAGAAGAGAAAGAAGTGAAGCAGGCTGGCCAACTGGAGGAGGACTTTGTGTAAAAGGTTAAGAATTTCAGAGTTGATAATTAAATGGAGGATAGAAATGAGAGACTGAAGATTTTCATTCATCAATTTGTTTGTTTTCTTGCAAACTACTTTGTTAGCAGAATGGAAGGAAATTCTTCTGCAGTAAGAAGACATGGTAAGCAATGTTTGTAGTATTTTAGAGTTAAAAAGATAGGGGTTCCTTTGGTTTTGTTGTTGTTTTGTTTTGTTTTTATACTGCACCTCACTATGTGTCCCTGGATTGGCTAGAATTCACTCTGTAGACAAGATGGACCTTGAATGAACGATCCACCTGCCTCTGCCACCTAAGTGCTGGGATTTTAAAGTATGCACTACCATGCCCAACAAAGACAAGATTTTTAAAGTTAGAACAAGGACAGCTGAGATGAAGAGGCAAGATGATGAACAGAGTATGGTGATAAAATAAACAAGAACTGGTAGATGAGTGGTAATGTTAAGGGGAAAGAGGATTTATATGATAGGTAAAAAAGAAAAGTAAGTTAGAAGAATTAGGATGACTGGGGTATGGCTAAGAAGTTGAAGATGAATTTCTAAGTTTCCAAATAGTTTCACTTATAACACAGATACATTCTTCTCACACAGAACAAAAGTTCTCTCAATCTCAGAGACTATTTCCACTTATTATCCACTTATCTCTTCATAACCAAGTATCTTTAAATTATCGTGTGTGTGTGTGTGTGTGTGTGTGTGTGTGTGTGTGTGTGCCTCTGCATAGGCACATGTACCACATGTGTGTCTGGTATCTGCAGAGGTCAGAAGAGGGCATTAGTCCTCTGAAACTGGAGCTATGGATGGTTGTGAACCCAACCATGAGGATGCAAGGAACACAACCTTGGTCCTCTGCAAGAGCAACCTTTGTCCTCTTAACCACTGAGCCATCCATCTAGCCAACACTCTATCATAGCTTTGACTGAATCTTTAAAGTTTGGAATTATGTAAAATGGAAATTACGCCATACATAAGAGGCAAACGTTTTGGAGATTAAAAATTTACTTAATTAGATACCACAATGTATTCATAATCCAATTTAGACTACATAATTCTTGGGTCAATTTCCACAATGTTGAAAATGCCCTATCAAGGCCTGAGAACATAACTCAGTGGTAAACTGTGTGTTTTTAGCATGTTGGAGGCTTTACGTCAGATCCCTAATATCTCCAAATATAGATAAAAGAATTCCATCAAGATCATCAAACAGACGTTTAATTGAAATGTATCATATACTTGATATTTCCAATTAGCTTAAGTTTATAATTTAATGAGTCTCTTTAATATTAAAGTGATACTAGTGAACTGTATCTTTTCACTATTTTATCCAAACAGCATTTTCTTGCCCCTGCATCCATTCTTTTCCATGTAGAATGAATGAAAACTCTGGATGCTCTTAAGATGTGACAAATAAAAAGAAATAAACCTATGAATACATGATTTGAACAAAAATGTAATGAAATGCTTTTTGTCCAGTTGCCCAGAATTCTTATGAAGTAACCATCAATCAATACTTGTTCCAAATGCAAATTTCCTCAAGACTTTATGATTAGCCAGTTTGTATGAATGACTGACATCTCTCAGAGAGATTCAGAGCCCAGTGGAGATTTCCTGAAGAACTGGGAATGCAGGTAGAAATTAGATTTCTCGAGTTACTTACTTTGTCTCTGGAAAAGCTAAAAAGCTGTTTCCTCTCAGCAAAGAACTGGACTGCTATGACACTAGCTGAGTGACCCCAGAGCACACCAACTGGCTTAGAGAGGACATAAGGATTCCATAGGCAAACTTTGTTGTCAATGCCGGCCGTTGCTAACCAGAATTCAAAAGAAAATAAAATGTTTTTAATTATCTCTTTGAAATTAGTTTGTCACATGTGAACATTAATGCACCCTGTCTTGAAGGAAGAAAAATCTTGTCATTATCCAACTAAATTGTGGGTTGATCTTGAGCAGTGGTTCTCAACTCGCCTAATGCTGCGACTCTTTAACATAGTTCCTCGTGCTATGGGGACCCCCAACCAGAAAAATTTTTCTTTGCTACTTTATAACTTTAATTTTGCTGCTATTATGAATCATAATGTACATATCTGATATGCAGGATATCATGACCCACAGGTTGAGAATCATTGACCTTGAGGCAGGCATCTGCATAGGCTAAAGAAGCAGAAAAGATTGTCTCATTTAGAAATCTACCCACAGCCTGCCTTGGAAAGAATACATTTTCTCTTCCAAGCCCTAAAATTCCCTATTTCTGGGACACAAGAAATTTAGACAACATGACAGGTATTGGGGTCAAAAAAAGAACTAAATATTCACAAGTCAATAAGTGAAAGTACTAGGAACATGTTATTTTTACCACTGTTTAAATAATCAAGTATGCACAAGCCACCAAGCATCACCAATACTTCCATCCTGGTTTATTGTGGGATCAGGCATTTTTGATCATGGCTCCTTTATATTCAAGAACCATCTCAAGAGCAAGCTAGGTACTATGTGAGCATGTGGGATGCGATTTAACTCTCTGGTTGTTTCTTGGTCTTGAGCTGATTATGCACCTGCACTTATGTTTTCCAGCACTGCTACAAGTACCAAACAGATCAGTGTAGAGAAATTGAATAACTAGTCAGCCAGTGAGATAAAGAGGTGATATTTGGGTCCTTGCCAAATTAATTCATCAACCCCTCCAGCCTTCTCTGGTATATCTAGTGTATTCGTGGAAGTCATTGCTTTTCAGCAGGCCTACCTTAAGATACTTTATATCAGCTATTATTATTGGTTATTTTAAGTGTCTGTTTCCTTAACGAACTCCAGCATTTTTCCTGTGAATGCTAACTACTGGATGTGGATTTGTATGACCCACACCATAGGCCATATGTGGTCTGTATAACTACTCTATTAATTTTCAATAACAGATCTACATGTCAGTTTTATAATGCTTGAACTTACCTATGCATATATCAAATTATCAACTTTCAGAATATCTAGGTATTTCATTTAAAAGATCAACACCTGGAAAAGTTTATATTTCCTATACCTTTTGCATCAACTTCCTTAATAAATTAAAGCTATGATAACCTATAAATTCACAAAAATTATTAGAAACTGTAATCTGAAAAGTATCTGGGATTTGCAGTTATACTGGTGTGTGCAGGTGTGTATATGCTGGGTGTGTGCATGTGCGTGTGCTCACATGTGTGTGAGTAATGAAAGTGATGTATTTGTTTGGGGGCAGCATTTGATGGTGTGAGAAGGATTGCAGCATAGCAGATGCTGTACAAACTGTCTTCTTTCCCTATATCATCTTCCACCCCTTCCAATTTCAATAAAAAGACTCATTAAAGCATCGGGGTGCTTTCTCATATTTCACCCCAGTGTAATTCAAACGCACCGCACATCATATGCATCATTATCAAACATTCTCAGGCAATAAAATGTGAGCTGCTCAAGTTGGTCTCCCTGGCAATAAAGCAACAAGGTGCTGCACTTCCCTGCATACAAATATGCATCCTAGACAATTTATGAGGCCCTCATAGTTATCATGATTTATTTTACATACCAATTAAATTGAGCCGAGAGTGGTAATCAAAAGCATGAATGCCCTGGGCAATGTGGAAAGATGTCATTTTAAGGAGGTTTCTTGACTTCTCTCTCCAAGCCAGCACCACAGTATTGGTACTGCTGGTTGTACTGGAGATGAAAGCATCCAAAGAGGCACTGTAAGTAACTGGAAGAAAAAAAAAGAAAAGAATCTTGAAATTTTTATATTAGCAAAATAGAAATATTTAAATACATAATGTATTATATATTAATTAATATATAGTAATACATAATAATTAATATCAGAGTGTGATGATACATCCCAGCACTCAGAACAGCTCACTCACCCATCCCCTCCAATCAATGAATTTATAGCAAGAGAAACCACAGCGTATTCTCCATTCTGACCTTCGTCTACATTAGAAATACCTTAAGGTTTTGTTTGTTTGTTTTTATGGAACATAAAGTAGAAAACAACACTCATCACAAAAATCATGGAGTATTCTGTAAACAGAAAATGAACAAGGGATCATTACTTTTTTACTCTTCCTCTCAGACCTGAGGCAGACAGACAAACAAGAACTAACAAGCACCTGCTTGCTATAGCTCATGGTTAAACAATTGTTTATGTACATTTTGACCAATCTAGAATGTTGAAGAGTAGATGGGCCAGGACTCAGACATGGTCTGATTCCCAAGTGAAGCTAAGATTCAGATCAAGATGGCTGACCCTGTGTCAGATGTTGTGGAGCAAAATTCTATTTCCTATGTAATAATGGCCCAGCCACACTGTGTATCATGATGGGCTTTGTTTTTTCATCAGTCACAAGCTCCCAAAGGCAAGTAACTGCTCCTTGACCATCATGGAACATGATACCTTCTACTCACAGAGCACACAGAGGTCCTCTCTTGCTTTTTGCTCAGACTATAATTACCTGTATCCAAAATTGCAAGATTTCTGGCTTATAACCAAGATAAAATTACTGCCTCACACAAAGGATTTTGTCACTTACATAGAGTAAAATTTGTTAAACAGAAGTGCTTTTATTATTTTTTTTTCTGCCTGCTGCTTGCTAGGTAGAATCAAGTGAGGCAGACTAGGAAGACAATTCTCAGTGGACCAGGAACATTTCTGTACATCTAACGAAACTGAGCACTGGCTGCCATTTACTCAAGATCATCTTTTCAAAGACATGCGCACCGCAAACAGCCTTAGAATGCAGAGATAGTGTCTCCCTTCGAAGGAAATGGCAGGCATGCCTGTTATCCAGAAGAACCAGAGTAGTTTTCTCGGAAGCAGAAGGAGATGCATGTCCTGTGCCCATATAAAAGGCTCATGTTCTCTACACCTGGGTTTCTTCTATAAAACATCCATGTGCAGGCACAAATGTGCCTTTTGTGGACCTGGAGCAAATGTGTCAAGACTTACTCTGCTTGCTTTCCTATGAATTACATATGTATTTAATTTTTTAATCTGTGACACAGGCGTGCATATCATCTGTCATTGTAGGAGTTTTCGTTCTGTTGGCTCACTTCCAACAGTGTACTACTGCTTATACTTGAGTCAATATACTTACTCTATAGCTAAACTGAAAGGAACTTAAGGGCCAGCGAGACAGCTAAATCCAGGTCAAGGTGCTTGATTCTACTTCTGATGACCTGAACCCAATACCCAGAACCCACATGATGCAATACTCATGCCACAGTGCACTCACAGACCATGCTTATTCACTCACAGAGTCAGTCACACACAAAGAAATGAATATAAAAATAATTGTTTTCAAAGATGTGAAAACTCAGTCTTCAAAACCCTCAGCAGGTACTGCTATGGTTATGTATGTATAGCCTCTCAAATTGATACATTGAATCCTGCCTTTCAAGGTAATAATAGGAAGGGTTCACCTTGGGTGGTGATTAGAGAATTATAACCTTGGAACTGGGATTCATGTCCTCATATAAGAGATATAAGGGAGTTTGTTTGTTCCTTTTATTCGGACAGGACACAGAGAGAAGATATCATCTATAATTCAAGAAGTGCCATTCTCCAGACACCATGTCTACCAACAGCGTAATCTCAGAACTATAAAAATAAATATCTATTATTTATAAGATATTCAGAATATGGGCTTATATAAATGCATATAAACAAATTTCCAAATGATTACTAAAGGCAAGGAATCTGAACCACAGCTAGTACAATCCTTTCTATGTAACCTGTTCTAGTGAGTTCATTATTTCTGAAAGCAGCTAGAATGTATTCATTCAGGAGCTGATATTGACATGAGAATGGCTTGACTTAATATATTTCATATCTGTCTTCCTAGCAAATAAATATCTCACATGACCAATTTATATTTAATGAGATTGAAACTATTTAGAGTGCCATCTACAGATATCCCTTCCCAAAGGATGTCATCTAGTCTTCAGAATTACTTGCTATTTGCTAACACCTGTGGTGTGATGAAGAGACTGAAGAACTAAGTTCACTCTGTACCTTATACATGTGTTTCTGAGCTTAGGAAAAGGGACATGTAAATCAAATAACTAGACAATACCTTATCCCATAGTAAATTGCTACATTGAATAGTACATGGGTGAGTAAATAGAAAGACATCGTGTATGAGTCAGTGTTTTAAAGACATTTCACAATCTATTGATGACAGAATTTTATTGATGAGGGGACAAAACGTCTCACTTGTATTAAAGGAGCAAAATTTGAATGAGGAACTTCTTATGTGCATCAACTGTTATATATGCTTAGCAAAAGAACATTTAAGTATCACCTATGGGTAGGGCTCATCAGTTAACTGTACCTACTGCTCTTGCAGAAAACTTGAGTTTAGTTCCCTTCATCCAAGTCTAGTGGTTCACCAAGACTCCAGATCCATGGGATCTGACACCCTCTTCTCATCTACTTGGGCAACTGTACCCATGTGCACATACCTACTCCAGATACACAAACTTACACATAATTATTTTTTTAATTTAAAAATTAAGAATCCCCCAAGGAAAACTGCATGACATTGCATACTTGTGATGCCATCTCTGAGATGGGAGAATGGAAAAATATAAATTCCAAAATTTTGAGCACACAGAAATTCAACCTACCTTCTAATTTTACAGATGAAGAAAAATGAAAAAGAAAAACCACCAAAACAAGTTTAATTATAAGGCTAAAGACAGAAAATGACAAATTTGGGTATGGAGTTCTGGTATTAATCCTCTAATCAGAGTACTGGTGTATAACATGTGAAATATTACAGATCCAGACTCAATGCTAGACTCTGGCAGAGCCAGAATACAACCTGTCTACAGAGCCAGACTCCTTGACAATGGGGACATCTCATGTTGTAGCATGCAAAGGAGTCACTGGGAGATTACAGTGAAAATGCAGATTCTCACTGTGCAAGCCTAAGATTGGGCATCACTCACATAGTACTTGATGCTGCTGCTTTATACTCACTAAGGACCACACTTAAAATAACAAGATGCTGGAAAGAATTCTGTATAGACATTACTTCATACTCTAAAGGAAGACCAATCAACAGTTCTTAAATTTCAGAGAGCAAATATTTATTTAAAATCTCATGAAAACCATAGTTCCATCAGAAAGGTGTGCACAGAGACAAATTTTTGTATAAGATACCAGAGTTTTAAGAATCTCCCTACCATGATTCATACATGATAGAGCTGAGAAACTCAGGCAATGAACCTCTGAGCACAAGGTAATGTTAGATTAGAAGAAAATTCCACACCTGCTTTTTTATGTGGCTCTTCAGTTTTTATTTTTGGAAAAGGGTTTTGATAGGTACCTCAGGTTGTCCTGGAACTCACTATATAGCCCAGACTGGACTCTAACTCACCATACTAGCATCTGAGACTCCCACGAGCTGAGATTACAAGTGTGTACTACCATACCTGACATCCCTCGGGTGATTCATAACATTTCTTTTACTAATTAGTTCTATCTATCAAAGCACAAAATAGATACTGTATTTTAGCTTTTACTCATTTAATGCAAATAAATTTAATCAGATTTTGATGTTGAACTGAACACAATTTCTCCAAGACAAACAAAAGCCAAGATGCAGAAGAGAATTTTAGAAAGGGAAGCACCCTCTGGTACATAGAATAACTAGATATGAAATGTCATGACACAGAAGAGATCCTACTGAAAAAGAGGGTCCATGTTCCCAGTCCGTTTCTAACTCATCCTCTATTATTAATTTTCCTTGCCTTATGGATTATTTTTATAATGATGAAGGTAATTTGCTGAACCCTTCTCATGTACCAGGCAGCATGCCTGGAGCTCTTGGTCTATCATAATCTTCATTGTGTAAGTTATGTGAAGTTTGCTAATGAAGAAATAGACATTCCAAAACTCAATTTGCTCCAGGTCATGTGGCAAATTACAAATGGAGAAGAGAGTGAACTGACTGTGAGTTCTCCTTTTCTCTTCTATTGTATTCTTCCTTTGCATTCAACCACACTGCCACCATATGCCGGGACCACATCTCGGATGATTTTTACTATAGGCTACATTTCTGTTCCCTGTGGGCTCACTCTCAAACAAATCCCCACTTGAACTTCAGTCTTCCCTTTCCTGACTCCTTCATGTTACTACTGAGTCCCCACAAGAACCATCGTCCTTTACCTTCCTGAATATCTCCATCCTTTTCTGTCATCCACTGTATTTCTTTCTTGTGAAAGAAAAAAAAAAGAGATACTGATGGAGAGAAGTGGGAAGGTAGAGGGGGGGGAGGAAGAGAGAGAGGGAGGCCTAAAGGAATAAGCAGTTCATGTAAAGGTGAATGCTTTGAGCTTCGTTAGAGAATAGTTAATTTCAAGGGCATTTCACCTGCTGCATGATGGTAATTTTTCTAGATATATCAGAAGAACAAATTCTGCAGGTGTGAAGTACCATTCAGGGACTCACTTGATATATTCCTTTTGTTTATGGAAAATGTTTAAGATTATTATAGCATGGCACTTAAAATCAATATTGTAAGATCCAAAAATACAAACCATTGCGCTATAACCATATCATCAAGTCCTCAGAAATTCCATAATGTGATTATAATAGAGTAAAGTTTCCTATCCAGAAAATTACTTTGTCACATGTTCCCCAGTACACCCAGTTGGTTTGGGGGACATGTAAGGCACAGAACTTCATCCTGCTCTAGTGTTCAAATTATTGTTCTAAGACTTGAACGTGCAGCTTACTTGGTGACATTTATGGGTCGGCAAGGTCACATTACTGGAGCTTCAGCAATCTGCATCTCACATCTAAATCAAGATATAACTTGTTTCTCATTAAATTGTAGAAGTATAGAGCTCTGGGCGAAGACATGAGTGAAAGATGAGAGAAGAGCCACGGAGCCATTTCTTTAAAACCAAATTGCCTAAAAAAGAAAAATGTTTTCCTCACTTCTTTAATTGTAGTAGGGATAATAATACACTGTGATAAAAATAAAATTAAAAAAAGAACACCTCTCTAGAACATTAAGCTATAGAATAAGATGAGCTGGACAAATTAATTATTTGTTTTTCACACTCCTGGTGAGTTTGAAAATTAGAAGAAATATTTTAATTTTATGTAACATTTTAAGAGTAAAAGACAAACTTTGTTTTTTATTATATTTACTTATTGGTCCAGTAAGATATTAATTTTCAACAGTTCCACACTTCTTTGCAACACAGGGATTTAAAAGGACACAAAAGCCTCCTTTTTTATTTTTGACATTAGGGTGTGTGTGTGTGTGTGTGTGTGTGTGTGTGTGTGTGTGTACAACTTGAGTAGAGAGGAATGGGGAAATTGAGAATGGATAGCTGGGAGGGGCTGGAGAAAAGAAAAGAAGGGCAAAATGTTGTAATTCTATTTCAATTAAAAACATACAAATAAGCCAGGCGGTGGTGGTGCACGCCTTTAATCCAGCACTCGGGAGGCAGAGCCAGGCGGATCTCTGTGAGTTCGAGGCCAGCCTGGTCTACAGAGAGAGCTCCAGGAAAGGTGCAAAGTTACACAGAGAAACCCTGTCTCAAAAAACAAATAATAATAATAATAATAATAATAATAATAATAATAATAAAAATAATAAAAACATTGAAATAAAAATTAAAGACACCATAAGAAGGCATCAAGGGAACCTGCCATTCGTCCTTATCTGGGTACTGTCAAAATGACCCCCCAAAGTTGCAATTAGTTAATGTGAGAAAGTGATTTGAAGATGAAAAACAATATCCCAAAGTGAGGGAATGCTATTGAATGCCCTTAAGATAAGACAGAATCCACCACTCTACATTTGCAACAGACCCTGAATTAGTGCGGAAACCTGGGTCATTCATAATCCAAAATTCTTACAGGGTTCAGGCTTTCATTCTGAGTCATGTGAGTAAACACACCAAGTTATCCTGACAGTTGACAGTTTTAATTTTTTTTTTAATAAAGAAGTGTCATTTTCAGTTTTTTTTTTTTTAAAACGTACCTTGGAGTCCCGTTCCCTAAGGCTTTCCCCCTTTACCCACAGGGTTATTCATACTCCAAGCAACAATCATGTCAAAAGGAAATACAAGAAACAAATGTCTACATTGTCATTAAAAGTCAAAATGTGTTTTTAAAACCAAAATCTATACTGCTAAGCACCTTTTAAAATAAGAAATTTCCAGAATGTTAGGCAGAAGAGTGTGTATAATATAAGCAGGCTGAAGGAAGAGAGTGTTTTCTTCAGACACAGGTCACCAGCTAACAGCTAATTTCTACTGCCTTAAACACAGTATGACTCCTGGCAAAAAGGACAGCATGGTCTAGCTACTCAGTGATGCAACCTCCTTTACCTAGAAGTGATTTCAGTTCTGGGAAGCAGAGCAACACAGGCACAAGTCCCCAGATTCAGCTTCTCTTGCTAGCTTAATTCCCATCAATTATGAAGACTCCCTAAGGAATCACAACCTGGTGTCTGTGCTTAAATTCTCTGGCACCAGCTCTATTAATTACTGCAACAATTATGATTTAGTTATCATTATAAGCTGGTGGTTATCACCTTCTGTTTATGACCCAAAGTGGAAGAATACATTTTGGTGTGATAAAAGCCTATAGTTTTTGTTTCAGCAATATTTTCTAGGCAAGAACTAACCCCTGAGAGACAGCCCAACTAGTTGTTTGTTTGTCTGTCTGTTTGTTTGTTTGAAACAAGATCATGCGCTATGGGTCAGGATGAACTTGAAATGTCTGTACATCCCAGGCTTACATTAGACATACAATCTTTCCTCAGAAATTGAATCCCAGAATTAAAGACATGCACCACTACCTGGCTCATGTTTTCTTAATAGCTACATTCTCAGACAATAACTTCTCAAGCATGCCCTATAGAAGACCATTCCTAAAAAGGAAATTTTCTGAGATTCAGGACAGTCTTTCCACTACTACCCTAGATATCTACATTCATTTTATAGTCATTTCAGAATGCAATTATTTTTTATTAAATGATATAGAACCACTCAGACAAGATGAAACTATTTTCTCCTTCAAAATTTTAATACTAAATCTTAACTCCTGTTTAAAGCATATGTTAACATACTTATAGCTAAAACTGAATTTCCCCTCTGACATTTCAACATAACAGGTATTTTACCCTTGGTTTTGCTAAATATGTATTTCTGTAGTTGTGTTTCTATCTTTACTTGTATAGTCTCTTATCCTAAGAAGAAAATGACCGAATATATGCCTGAGAAATTGTAAGAATTTCGAACCATGCTGCAGCAGTGCTGGATATCAAATCCACGCAGCTGTCATGGGGCTACACTTGGCAGAGCATGTCTTGGGAATCAGTGAGCATTGTCCATGACTGCTGCAAACCCTGGTGAGCTACAGCTTGCTCTGTCATCCATTTCTCCTCTCTTCCTCTTCACTTTCCTCTTCCTCCCTTCTCCTCATACTAGAACAACTGAGCTTTAGAAAATAGAAAGTCATATTTAAGCTTGTATCCATTGTTACATCTCAGAAGATCCCTTTGCAATGGTTAAGAGTTAAGTAGTTCCATGTTTACAGACAGTTGAGTTTTAAACCTAGAAACTGAATAAGGAAAGAATTTTAAATTACTTATGTGTGTGTGTGTGTGTTCACGCACGTGTGCTTGTGTGTGAGATAAATTGTGTGCCTATATGCATGAGATATTATGTTTCTCTGTGTGTGTATGTATGTATGTGTTTGTGTATGAATACCCCCATGCACTAGGGCCTCGTGTAAGTGAGATAACTATTTTACCACTGAGCTATATAACCAGCCTTCTTTTCAATTTAATTTTGAGATAGAGTCTCAGAAAGTTCCCAATCTAGCTTTCAGTTCACTCTAAAGCTCAGGCAATCATGATTCCCTTGCCTTAGTACTGAGTAGCTATGCATGGTTAGATTATACATAAATATATTTACACACAGAGATAGATAATAGGTAGATAGACAGACATACAGACAGATAGATAATGATAGATGATAAAGAGATAGATAGATAGATAGATAGATAGATAGATAGATAGATAGATAGATAGATGATAGATAAATATTTTATGTTTAATACTGATTAGCAACTTGACAGGACCCAGAATACCCTTAATATAAGCCTCTAGACATATCTGTGAGTGCTTATCTAAATTAGAATGATTTCTAGGTAGGCCTGTGAGGGATTTTCCTTATTACATTTGCTGAAATACAAAGACCCACCCTGAATGTGGGTGTCCATTAAATATAAGGGGAACCCAGGGAAAGATCCGGCTTTACTTGCTTGCCTTTATATCTCTCTGAGAGTTTAACTCTGTGTTGGTGAGTTCATCTCACCTATTGCTGCCATTATACTGTTGCTGCTGTTTACTGACATTTGAACCCTGAACTAAACACCACTAGCTCTCCAGGAATCCTCTCCACCAGACCAAAAGTGCTGAGACATTGGGCCTCCTGAACTGACAAGCTACCAAACATCAGTCTCTTCAGTGTGAAAAAAGCCATTATTGGGATGTGTCTGTGTGTATATGTATGTACATACATATATACATACATAAACTTTTTCTGTAGCTAGTTCCTAGTTTACAGTGATTTTAGGAGGCATATCTCACACAGGATTTCTTAGGTCTTAGATACAAACTTCACTCCGACTTACTTCCATATTTTTATCAAGAGATGAGAATGATATGATGAAAATATGCTGAGGAGCAAATTTACCCTGACCTGAAGAATAATCTCATATTGCAAGCAAAGAGACAAATGACTCATGGACAAGGTCCTGTGCTATTAACAGTGGTTTATTTTATTTTATTTTATTTTATTTTTGGTTTTTCGAGACAGGGTTTCTCTGTGTAGCTTTGCGCCTTTCCTGGAGCTCACTTGGTAGCCCAGGCTGGCCTCGAACTCACAGAGATCCGCCTGGCTCTGCCTCCCGAGTGCTGGGATTAAAGGCGTGCGCCACCACCGCCCGGCTAACAGTGGTTTATTTTAAAGATGCTTAAATGAAATTGAGGTAGAATTTGCAGTAGATCTTGAGTAGAAGAAAACATTTGAACATCACTCATCTGCAGAAACTCTTACTTGATATAAGCTCAGCCTCTTCAAAAGGATCATACTACAGGCTACTTCTTATTTACCCATGTTACTATAAAACAATGGAACTCAAATAATACACTAAACTTCATACTACAAGCTAATTCTTATTTATCCATGTTACTGTTAAATAATGGAATCCAAATAATACACTAAACTTCAAAGACCCACTACATTAGATTTCAGAACTTACTGCTTTATTTTTATAATTTATTCTTTCATTTATCTATAAACATATAGTACTTAACTCAAATACAGCTCCAATAACTTCCTTCAGTTCATCTCTAGTACCTTGATCCTTATTTTAGTATCACAAAAATTTGACACATAATTTTATGCCTGCCATAATAGGACATGATTAGGAAATGTCCAGCTTTGTTTTTCACCAACTAATATCCTGCCAAAATCAAAGGATGGATAGAATGTACCAAATATATAATTTATACTGAAAAAAATCATAATATAGTATCACTTGTATAGAACTTGATTTGGGGCCACACCATAGAAGATCAGTTACAACAACATGTGATCCAAAGCTTATAAAGCTGCTAGAGAAGCCAACAGTTGATACACTTGACCATCCCTCCTTTAGATTATGTTAAAAGTTGAATGGTAATATTAATTTCATTAGATATTATTCAAGTCAATGGGGTTGCTAATTTCTATTCTTTTGAGTGGATTTTCATTAATGTGGCATTTTTTGGCATGAGAAAAATCACCATGGTTCTTTATATCAGAACAGATATTATACACTTGGCTTCTGAATCATCATATTCATTTTTTAAGAAATAAAGTACTTATGAAGTCATTAACTCATTAATGGTATTAATGGTTGAGTTTTAAGAAAGTACTAATATTCTATAAATGCTGATTTATAAAATAATCCTATCACAAAGAACTACTACACATGCAGTCTAGACAAGAAGAACTCGGACATTATAACAAATTGAAAAAGTGAGGGAAAAAAGGAGGGGGAGGGAGAGAGAGGGAGGAAGAGAGAAAGATAGAGACAGAGACAACAGAAACAAAGAAAGCTTTATCTATAATTTGAAGGCAGAAAAGGAGAACTACATGTCTAGTCCCAGCCTGTCCTGTATAATGACACTTTCTCTTAAGAAAAAAAATGAGTATGATAAAGTGATTGTCTTAGTTAGGGTTTATATTGCTGTCACAAAACACCAGGACCAAAAAGCAAGTTGAGAAGGAAAGGGTTGAATTGGCTTACACTTCCACATTGCTGTTCATCATAAAAGGAAGTCAGGACAGGAACTCAAACACAGCAAGAACCTGGAAGCAGGAGCTGATGCAGAGGCCATGGAGGGGTGCTACTTACTGGCTTACTCCTCCTGGCTGTCTTATAGAACTCAGGATCACCAGCCCAGGGATGGCACTACCCACAGTGGGCTGGGCCTTCCCCCATCAATCACTAATTAAGAAAATGCCTTACAGCTGGATCTTATGGAGACATTTTGTCAAGGTTCCCTCCTTTCAGATAACTCTAGTTTGTGTGTCAAGTTGACATAAGACTAGCAAGCACAGTGGGCTTTCTTATAAAAATATATTTAAAAAATTAAAAGTACATGTCCATTTAATAAAAGTAATGTCTAAAATATATAGAACAAATTGTCAGTGAAATTAAATGAAAGGTAAAAAAGAAAGAAAAATAAAAAAATTACATGTGAAGACAGACAAGCCGTGTTTCTCATAAGAATACAAAAACGAGGAAAAGAAAAGAAGCCCTTTTGAGGAATTCATTAAATTCTTTCCTGAGCAGCGTGTGAATGACTGACACAGGGTAGGATCAGAGTGGAATTGAAGCTGAATATATTCTATGACAACTTTCCTGTCTTTTGAGATTTCTGAGTGCATAGTTCATCTGAATTCTTTGAATGAAGCATAAATTTTAGGAGGAAAGAAAAGAAGTAATTCCTTTCAGCATTCAGGGGATAAAGTGAGTCTAGGCCCAAACCTCCAGAGAACCAATTATTGGTTTCTAGAATTAAACATTCTGTGTGAACCATTTTCATTAAAGAATATAAATGTAGAAGTTGAAAATGACGGTTTCCTCGTATTACTGTTTAAATTCGGTACCTTGCCTGACCCAGTCTCCACGATGAAGTGTGTGTTGTAATATGTGACAACATTTGTGACATCCAGAGAGCAGCCCTGCCCAGTCAATGGTCATTGTTGCTTCTTCATCATCACAGGCATTAGCAGGCCGTTCAAAAAGGGAAATCATGGCTGCCGTGAAAACAATCGCTTGAACCTTGAATCATTGAAAGAGGAACAAACATACGCAGTGTAAGTGCTATCTATCTGCGTCCTTTATGGTTAACAAGAAAGGGATCATGAGTTAGGAAGGTTTTCTCCAATATTACTTAAAGTATTCAGGCAGTGACAGTAGAACCACTACACAGTCGGGGAAGTGGTTTCCAAGCACAGCTTTCATTTTAAAAGGGACTTGCCATTGACAACAGTAAGAATGGAAGCTTTCACAATCATGAAAGGGAATTGATCGTTCAAGCCTCTTCAGTGTCTGGCTCACTCCAGTGTTATTGAGTAAGTAATGATTCCTCTCATCTAAACTGAAATTTAATAGGAGGAGAAATGGCTGTGTCCAGTGTCACAGGTTCAATGTTTCCATCTTTGATGCCTCGATTCCTTTGTTAGGTGATAGAGAATATGAACACTCTTTTGGCTGTCTGATAATAAACTTCCCCCAAATCAAAACAATTCACTTGAAAGGCCCATGGAAAGTTAGTTCAGACATTTAATAGTAAGTAAATATTTATTAATATTAGAATCTAATGCATTAATCATTTTATAATGTAAAGTTTGTAAGTTTTTAAACTAGAGAAATGTGGTTACAATGAATAAATACAAGGATATCATAATGAAGGTTTGTATTTTATCACTAAAAGGAGGGATGGTAGTATCATTCATTCCTCCTATGTCTACGGAGAATTGCCTCATAGTTTATAATATAGAAAGTGATACTCAAGACATTTCAATTTCTACTTTTCGCTACAGTTTGAGGATTCAATCCTTATTGTGCAGTCTTATCATCCTCTCACTTACCTTTCCAGTTATATCCCCAAAAGAAAGGATGGATTCTTTGGGATCAAGAGGATTATGCCAGTAATCCATGCATATGGGAGTTCCTCTCAGGCCTTGCAGTTTGTACTGACAAGGAAATTCTTCTTTGGACAGTAGATCATAGAAACAAATCTCTTTGCTTGTAAAAGCCACTGCAATCTAGAGTAGCCAAGCAGAAAATCAAAGGATATTTATGGTGGATTTAGTGAAATTATTATACAAAGCAAGCATGCAAATCTAATTTCCAAATGAGATGTAGTGCTCTGAGAGTCGTTAGCAGTGTTATGGAAGTATACATAGTACAGAGGTATTTAATTCTAACATTGGACTTTAGCCAAAAATCAAAACAAAACCAAATACTTTTATCGTGAGAGGCATTCAAGCACCTTTTTTCTCATTTCAATCCTACATCCACTAGCACCCTCCATCCCTAAAAATATTGTCAATTAGTTAGATAAAAAAAATTTTAAAAAACATGAGTCATTATCTGTGATATCATTTTAAGACACCCAAGCAAAGGGCTTTGGAAGGCAAGTACTTCTGCTTATATCCCCTCCAGCTAAGATGAGAGGCACCAAAGATGAATGTGGCTCTCTGGTCACTGCTGGTGTTGCACTTGATACTGGCCAGGGGCTTTCCCCCATAATTTTCTCATCTTTTTCATAAGTAGAGAGTGTGTTTATAAAGATTTTGTACCTTGTTAACATTTTCCAGAGAAACCAAACTTGTCACCCAGAGGTGTTTGAGTTTGGTAGCATCTGACGTGATAGGAAGTGATTCCTGCAACTTCAAGTTCTCTCCCCAGATTCCTAGTAAGCCTTCCTTGCTAATGGTCAAATAACGACTTGAATTCTTTAAGTAAACTACTTTCTGAATGGTGTCCTTGTGCTTTCCTGGGAGGAATTCAAGATCCTTCCATTGGGGAACCACTGTTGCCTTTGTCTGTTCCTCTCTCTCATAAAGCGATAGCAGTACAAATGAAATCAGCTTGTCCCAGTCAACAAAGCCATCCCGAGCCACATCCACTTTGTCAAAGAGTTCTCCAAATTCTTCCTCTGTGCCCCAACCCACAGTGTCTGTCATCTTCTGTATGAATTCTTCCCTGGCCATACAAATGGTTTGTCTTGGATCTTGGGACTAGAAATGGGAAGAAAAAAAGAAAGAGAACAGAAAAATCATCACACAGAGAAGAGCATTGTGCTGTATCAGGGTTGAACTTAGTCAGCAATTCTTGCAGCATGGGAAGAAAAGCATCTTCCATTTTTGAGTGGTGTTATACTTACGTGGATTTTGGCAGGCGAGACAAATAATTTATAGTGCTAGAAACTGCATCCTCAATTACAGTGTTGAGGCAGGAGAGTTAGAGACTATGTGTTGATAGAAGCAGGGATTGCAGAGATGTGAGACATTAGCCATGAAGCTGGAAAAGGCAAGGGATCAATTCAGAAGGAAAAGCAATCCCAAGAATAACTTTGTTTGCCCCATAAATCTCATTTTGGACTTCTGCCCATCAAACTGTAAATCAATAAGATGGCATATGCAAGCAGCTAAGTTTGTGGTAATCTTTTATAGAAGCAACAGAAAGCAAATATCGTGGCTTACAGAAGAATGGGTGAACCCTTGAAAAGTTTTGATAGAGCCAGTAAAACTACAACAGAATACAATTTCAATTCAATGGTAAGAACTATACTCTGTAACATACTATTATAAAAGACACTGTAACTATAGTTATATTCCATAAAGTACCTGCAAACGCTAAGTTAGCAGATACTAAAGCATGGCTCCCAGAGGAAAGATAAGGTCATGTTTCTACAAATCTATCCACTTCCATTCACATAAGGTGTTAATGATATCATTGTACTTGGTGTGTATTTCTACTGAAAGACACCTTATTTAATGTTATTGTTACTTCTTCATAACTGAATTTGTGATCAACAGTATTGTAATTTAAGTTTGAATGAAGCCATGGTACATTTTTGGCATTTCCAAATACTTTTTGAGCTTGGGAATATCAGCAACACTTCCCCCAATGGATTCAGGGACCATTTTAAACAGCAAGTCATCAGGTGGGGGTGTGGAAAATGTGGCCCACAGGAGATGGAGAAGACGACCCTTCCTTGTGTTGCAGTGGCAGTGTTAGAAGGCAGCAGAATGGCAACCTCATTTGACCTTGTCGATAAGTCTAAGAGACTCACAGTTTTTTCTACTCTCTACACACCTGGGAAGGACCAGGAAAGTCGTGTGAGTAGTGATTGGTGGTACAAAGAAATTTGCGGTAGAAGGCAAATCCGCTGTCTACACGTAAATTAGTTAAGAACAGAGCTTAATACAGGTGGTGGGGTTTGTGATGAAGGAATCACCTTTCCGTATGAAGGAGTCAAAGTATGAGGATACACCTGGCATATGAGTTATCAAGGAATACAGCTGCTCGCATGAATGGATGTTTTGTTTGCCATGGTCAATGCCATTTGCCCTCAGCATTCCCCTCCCCCACACACATCTGATTCTGGGCCCATCTATTCATGTGTAAGAATTATCAGCAAATTAGTTCATTGATTAGCCTTAACTTACCCATTTGTAAAATGAGTATATCAGTATCAGTCATAGTAGCATCATTATGAGAATAATCTGAAGTGCTATTGTATGAGAATCGATTGGGGTAATCAGTTGGTTAGTAGAGATTTGTTTAGGCATTTAATTAACTAAGTCAGCTTTCTGAAAAACAATTACAGTGGGTGTTTTGACAGCTGTAACCCATCATTCTTACCTTCACTAAATTATTTTTAGTCTGAAAAGTTTAGATAGATTAAATGTTTCAAGGCTCATATTTTTAGTATAAACAAAGATACCTGGATCTAAGTGCACTCCATCAGAGACAAAGTTGAAAACTGTTTTTAAAAATGAAGTCAATTGTGATCTTTATTGTAAGATGCTACAGCAGTGGTTCTCATCCTATGGGGGGGGGTCACAACCCCTTTGGCAAACCTCTGCCTCCAAAATTATTTACGTTATGATTCATATCAGTAGCAAAACTACAGTTATGAAATAGCAACAAAAATAATTTTATGGTTGGGGTCACCACAGCATGAGGAACTATATTAAAGGGTGGCAGTGTGAGAAAGGCTGAGAACCACTGTGCTGCAGAATAGCATTCACCGCCTGTCCATATTGCTAGCTCGTTGATTAAACACCACTTTAAAGCAGACCTTCAGTATGTGTTTTACAAGCTAGTAACCATATTATATTGCTAAAAACAAAAAAACAAATCTGATAAATACAGAGACAATTTTGTGTTGTGTATTCAAAAGTATGGAATTACAAATCTAGCATAAATAACAAGTTATGTTCCCTGAAGTAATAAAAACAGCTGCATAAAAGTGTTCTGTACATTTGATAATGCCAACATGCACTCAGAGGAAAGATGAGAATTACTCCAGTTTATGAACCTGATAAAAATGCATAGAGGTAAGTATGACATCCTTGGTGGTTCCATTAGTAATGGTTTGCTCATTACCTGTTTGGTTTAAGTTTAAAAATAAAAACATTTTTTGCACATCTTTGATAATCCTTTTAGCATCTGGTCAAGCCTTCTTGAACTAAAAAATTAATGCTCTTGTCTCTCAGAACATAGTTTCTAATTCTGATAAAAATTTATATGGGATTGGGGTACAGTCGTTCTGCTCAACATAATGGTTAAACTTATTTGCCATGTCTAAGGAAGCACCCAGGTACTGACTCTGGTTTCTGTCCTGAGAACACCCAGAACACATGCTGATACACTCAAGAATGCCTCTTGATTATCTCCCTCAGCACAATTTTAGAATTCATAAAATCGTCTTACTGAATATCTCTCCAATAAAGAACATTATAAATATCATATTATTTTAATATTTATGAAAACTGAGCTCAGAACCTCAGTGTGAAACTGCAAAAATACTCTTTTGGGTTTGGTTTGGTTTGTTTGCTTGTTTGTTTTTTGTTTTCAAAACAGGGTTTCTCTGTGTAGCCTTGTTTGTCCTGGAACTCACTCTTAATCCAGGTTTGGCCTCGAACTCACAAAGATTCACCTGCCTCTGCCTCTGCCTCTGCCTCTTGAGTGCTGGAAAAGGTGTGTATCACCACTGCCTGGCTAAAATATTCTCTTCCACAGAAATCTGACATCCCTTTTTAGCACTAAGAAAAGATTGTGTACTTTTAATTCTTATTAAACTTGCCTGTAATGATCACTTTTCTGCATTTTTTCTAGATCAGAATCAAAATTACTACATCTTATTTAACAAATGGCATCCTACCATGTACAAATAGAGATATGTAGATAACCATCTTTCATTTTTATTTTTCCACTTACCTCCTATTTTGAAGCTATCCCTCCAAAATGTATACTTATCTTTACCACCACAATATTCTTGGATAAATAGATAATTTAAGGATCCTTTATTAATAAACTTTTCTACTATTTTCAAAGTACTGGTTTTATATAAACAAGCCTATACATACATCATAGATCAATTATGTAATTAATTCTTAAGGAAAAAAATGTATTAGAAGCAGAATTTCTGAGACAAATGATTTATACATTAATTTTGGTAGGAAATGATAATTTTTATTACATGTACACATTGGGTTTTCCATCAAATCCATAATCTGTCCCCTCCAAATGCTACCCCCTACTCCCCACCCCTCACCCCCACCCTCGCTTTTTCCCTTCCAACTTCCTGTTTGATTTTACACTCACTGAGTTCACTTAGTTCTGACTTTACAGGCACGGATATAGGACAGTATACTGGAACATGTTCCTCTCAGAACATATTTTTGAAAAATCTTGACATTTCTTCTGCCAGCAGCCATCACTTGGGAATGTAACATGTCTACTGACGCAGTAAAGGCACAAATGTTATGGGAGTAATCAACTACTTCCAGATTAGATTTAAGGTCTGCCTCATAAAACCGAATTCATGCCTTATATGGAAATTCTGTGATTGCCTAGGTCATAGGGGAGAATCCAATGCCATTATCCTCCTAATAATAGGATTGTAACATTAGCTAGGGGTGTGGCTTCATGAGTTCTTCCCCTTCCATGTCGGGATTTCTGGGTGATTTAATTTTTGGTAGGTTTGGAGCATGCAGTCACAGTAGCTGTGAGTTCCTGTATACAATAGCCCTGTCATGCCTGGCAAAACTGATTTATTTTAGATGTCTACTCTGGCTCTAACAATTTTTCTGTGCCTTGTTTTGCAATGACCCTGATCCTTGAAGGGCTGGTGATATAGACAGCCCATTTAGAACTGAACACTCCCCAGTCTCTTGTTCTCTTCACATTGACCAGTCATGGATCTCCGAATTAATTGTGATCTACTACAAAACAAAATTTCCTTGATGAGGAGAAGTGAGATGTCCTAATATCTGGATAAAAGGGTAAGAACTTGGTGGGGGCAGTTTATTTCTACAGCCAGTCAAGAGAATAATAGTATTGACTGCTCCCCTGTGACCTAAGCAGTCACAGAAATTTCTATACAAGGCATGAATTCCATCTTGGAAGGTAGACCTTAAACCTAAGCTGAAAGTGGTTGGTTACTCTCATAATTGTGCCCTTATTGCACCAGTAGACATGTTACCAGGCCATTCATTATTGTAGCACACAGGGTTCCCAGCTCACTAAGGCTGTTGATTGCTTTTCTCCCCTGGAAGTATGCATAGAACCGCCCAGCAGTGTGGAAGCTAACTGGTGGGGATGAAGCTTCCAGGTTAGCACCAACTTTACTTTTTCATGTTCTATTACTCAAATATGTGTCATTTTCCGCAATAGGGTCTTTTTGTTTGTTTGTTTGCTTTTTTGTTTTTGTTTTTTTTTGAGACAGGGTTTCTCTGTGTAGCTTTGTGCCTTTCCTGGATCTCGCTCTGTAGACCAGGCTGGCCTCTAACTCACAAAGATCCACCTGCCTCTGCCTCCCGAGTGCTGGGATTAAAGGGTCTTACCATCAAGTTCTGGAGAGTAAACAATAGCAATAACCCATTGCTTGAAAAACTTGAAAAAAGTGTACCAATACCTAGCACTGAGGGCTTTTTTTGTTTTGTTTTGTGGTTTTTTGTTTTGTTTTGTTTTGTTTTTTTTTTTTTGATAACCTAAGGTACCTGGGAGAGGACTTGTCCCCTGTTATAGGGTACCTACATTTAAACCCCTTTGATATGTGTAAACATATATATTAGGATATATATATATATATATGTATATGTATATGTATATATATATATGGATACTTCTATAGTGTTAAGTTTCCTTATGGCTTCTTCAAATAGTTTTAGTAATAATAATCTTTCCTCATAATCCCTCTGTTACCCAGTCTTCCAATCATCCTCCTCATTTGATCCTTTTTGTTCTGTTTTCCCCTTTACATTGATAACCTGAGTCCATGCCCCTTCATTTGAGATGCAACTGCCCCCCATGGCTCCTTATTAGTTTCTATGATTTTAGGAATACTCCGCTTTAAGCACACCTATCTAAAGATTTGCGGCTAGCATCCACATATGTGAGATGTTAGAATAGCTAGCTACACTTGCTTATTTCATAGTTCTATCTGCTTGAAGTAACTTTTTCCATCTTTTTACTCAAAGATGATATGTATTGTTAATATTGAGGTATATTTCTTGGAGGCAGCAAATAGATCAGTTCTGCTTTTTGATCCAGTATTCTAATCTATGTGTTTATTGGGGGAATTGAGACCAATAACAGTCATTACTTAAAGATGCATATGAATTACTGTCACTTTCTTGATTTTGTAGTGTTTTCTCAGAATGCTTTTGATTGACTGTCCTGACATTGTTTATTCATTCCCTGAAACCTTTGGGGGATATTTTCCCTTTTTTTCAGATGCAAGTATCTCTTCTGATATCCTCTGTTGAACTGGCTTAGAATTCACAAATTCCTCTAATCTGTTTTTCTCACAGAAAGTATTTATTTCTCTTTTAATTTTAGCAGATAATTTTGTTGGGTATAATAGTCTGAGTTGTTCATCACTGTCTTTCAGAGCTTGAAATACGTACTTTTAGCTTTTCTTGCTTTAAAGATTTCTGTTGTATTACCAGGTATTATTCTAATGGTGCTGACTTTATAAGTGATTTGACCTTTCTCTGATCCTGTCTTCAGTGTTTTATATTTGATATGCTTGGATGGGCATCTCTTTCTATAAGCTTGGAGAATTTTCTTCTGTGACTTTACTAGATAATTTAATAAATAATATATATTCTCTACACTTTCACTATGATAGTATCCTTTTATGCTTATAATCTGAAGATTAGATCTTTCTATGGTGTCTTATTTGAATTGCTTTAACATAGTTATAATCATTCTTCTAAATCCTATTTCCAGGATGGCATTTTCACTAACAACCATTACTATGGGGTTTATGGTTTTGGAGGAAATATGTTGTTACCTTGATTTTTTCCTGTTATTTTTATTCCAGTGTTGGGATTTGTATGTCTAGTATTGGTTGGTTGAATTTTTGTTTTATCTTTTTTAAAGCTTTTTTCTTTCAACACAGGTGTCTACAATGTTCAGGAAGGAGCAAATTCAGAGCAGAGTTGGACTATTGATTTCCCAAACCTTCTGTATGTCAGCCATAGCTTGTTGCCTACAAAGGCTTGGGAAAAGATATTGGAGAAAGTTCATCGTAGCAGTGTGAACTGCTCCTGTAACTCAAGGTTGATTGGAGTGACTTGTGTCAGTCAGGAAGCTAGGAGTACTCTGTTGAATACAAGAGGAAAGTACAGGGTGGCTGAAAAATCCACAGCTGGGATTTGGCAAGTTCCAAAGGGGAGGGGGGGGCAGACCCAGGAGAAAGTAATGGCCCTTGGCAGACAGCCTTGGGCCTAAAAGGGGAGGCACACATAACCTATTTGTGTCTCCAGGCCATGTAGGGAGGCTGGAAAGTCACTAAAGTGGAATAGGCAAGAATATGGCAAGTTCCAAAGGGAGGGAAAAGCCTAGAGAGAAGGCGGGTTCTGGCAAGTAGCCAAGAACAGAACGAACACATTCTTAGTCTTTGAAACTCCATGTCAAATCCCTTTCCAAATTATTAGACAAATTTATATTCTTTTTAGCAAAACCTAAGTTTATCTATACTGAAGACCCTCACCAAAGTAGGTGCTTGTTCTACTCATCAGGTAATGATGAAACATAATTTTTAGAACTGTGCTCATTTACATACATTCTGAAAAAGACCCTGTAATAATAACAGCAATACTTTATAACTAACTACATAATTATTACTTTTTCTCCTGCTTATAAATTTGCACCTGAACAGACTAGAATTCACATTAAGTTTAAATCTATGAGGAAATCATAATACAGTTTGGTCAAAATCTAGATATTTTCTCTCCTGCCAAAGCCTGGCAATGGATAAGTGTGATCCCGGCCTAAGGTTCATTATCTCCATTCATTGTTGAGTATTCGCTACCAGAACTTGTAAATAAAGGTCAAAACATTAGATAAAAGATTTTCTTCCACCCATCCACTCAAGAGAAAATATGAAAGGATAGATATACCATACAAGGCATCAAGGAGAAATATGTTTATTCATTCAACAAATACTAAATATTCATTTCATGCCAAATAATATTATAAACACACAGAATGAACTTTAAACAAGGTAAACTCTCTTCAAATACTTTCATTTCAGTGGAAGCCAAGATATGTCAGTAATAATGAGTAGAACATGCTCCCTAAATTGCTAAAAGTAGTAAAAGCCTAAACACCACTCTATTGTTTTTCTTCATTATTAAACACCATGTGGTATTTAAGCTTGATGACATTATATAAATACCAATCTTAAAGAGATCGAAACCTTTTCTGTAGTCTGTACATTTATATTTTTTTTGTTTTTACTACACACAATTGGGATTCAACAATGCTGTCTTCTCTCTACATGAAAAGTTCAAAATTGGTGTCTAAATCTTGTTTGCTTGAGACCCACTAGTTTTATAAAGCATTTCACCAAATTAATATTTTTGTTAGGTAGTCAGTGTGAGTTTTTGTTAATGTTCCACTACAGTTGAGTGAACAGACACTATCAAAAATGCATCCTCTATCTCTATAATTAAATTTAAAATTAACATGCTGCTTTCTCATGCTTCATTCCATTGTACTTGCCTCAATTTCCCTTGGTTATAAACCATGCTGGTTATGAATATGTATTAGGGTTTGCTGTTAAACTCTGTGAACATTTTTGAAGCAGAAGAAAAAATACGTTATTTCAGAACAGATGCATCCACTTATAACATCCCCTGTAATTTCCATCTGTCCAAGAACAGTCAGTCAGTCATGAGAAAGTGAGCAACAGGACAGAAGAGACCATGCAGCTGGCTCAAGTTCATAGCTCTCCCCTGATTCAATGGGCTTAGTTGGTTTCAATTTCCACTTAATCTAGGAAAAGGCACTTACTAGCAAAAACATGGACCTTGAAATCCCAGCATATAATTTACAAGTTTACAATAAACCAGGTGGTGTTGGAATTGAACTGAAGATATTATACAGTCATTATTTTTAAATTTATTAATTAATGATGTATAGATATTGATACAGATAAGTATAAATAAATTCTAGCTATGTCAAACAAAAAGGCACAGAAATGATGTCATCCCTGTAGTGGTAAGGACACTGTTTCTCAGATGATAACTGTCTAAATACTGTTCTCCAGTAAACAGAACTGGGATCTTGATAAAAATGGCAGACTCCAAGTCTTGGGCAGTAATGGCATCTTGTGCTGGAAAAATAAAAATAAAAGATTGATAGGAAATATTAAAAGAATAAAAAAGCTCCAGACACTGGTAGCACATACCTTTAATCCCAGCACTGCAGAGACAAAGACAAGTGGATCTCTGTACATTCAAGGCCAGTGAGTTCCAGGACAGCAAGGGATACACGGAGAAACCCTGTCTCAAACCTCCCCACACAAAAAAAAAGGGGGGGGGGAGAAAAAAGAAAGAGAAAAAAAGATACAGGAGCTGACCACTGTCAAAATTTGAGGCAAGTTGCACATTACAAAGGGTAATGATGGTTATGGCTAATAAGGTATTAATGTGAAATATCAGCCCATGAATCTGTGGTGCTCCTCGAGATAAAATGAGTGTGAAAGGGGAAGAGAGTGAGATAAAGTAGTCAGTCACAAACAAATGCCATCGTGAGAATAAATGAGGATTGATAACATTTAAAACATCATTTTCTAATCACTGGTTCTAGCAAAAATGATTGAAAATAAAGCAATAATCGGGCCAATGAAAGTTTACTGAAAAATGTTTCTAACATAATATGAATGTTTCAACCAACAGATGTGTTTGTAGTAGATAACAATAGGGAACCCACTTTAATCACAGATTGACATGCTATATTTGGCAAACCTGTGCCCCAAAACATGACAGAAAAACTTAAAAAGAGGAGCAATTTGTTTGGGCTCATAGTATCTGAACATTGAGTCTATCTATATTTGCTTAGCTCAGTATGCTTGGACAGAACCTCTTGATGGTGGAATTGTGTGGCAGAGTCTTTTCACTTCATGTTGTGCAGAAGGCAGAAAAAGGTTACAGTAAAAAGAAAGAGAGCAAAGTATAACCCTAGGGACATGCACTCAATGATTTACTTCTTCTGATTAGCATCCACCCCATAGCCGTTACCACCATAATATATGTCACCACATAACAATTTCATTAGTATATTGATCCATTCATTAGATGAGAACCTTTATGATCTCCATGTTTCTAGAAAATGCCATTCCAGACACCCCTAGAGGATTCTTCACTAATCCCCCAAGTGTTTATCAAGTTATCAACTAAGATTACCCATCTCTTATGGTATTACTCCTTATGCCAGACAATAGGTAGGTACACAGAATATATCTTCTGCTGTGTCTTCACAAACATTAGAGGGCCTGAATCTAACAGTGAAGAAGCAATAATCAAACCCCAATTGTAGTTTAGAACAGCCTACTGGCTCAAGTTCTTTGAAATATCCATTTCATGAGAGATGAAAGAAAGAACTCCTGAAGATTAAAGGAAACCAGAGACAGACCAACTAAAGCAAATGTGTGATCCTAGATTGCATCTGTGATTTAAAAAAAATAGCATATAAACTATAAAATATTGCAAAGATGAGTAGGGATATTCTAGTACAGATTTTGTTTGGTAATATACGAGGTTAAACTTTCTTGGTGCAAAATGGCATTATAGTGTTCTAGCAGGTGTATGCTGAGCTAATTAAGGCTTACTTAGGATGCCTGAGTTACTTTTAGGTAACTTAGGTAAAGCCTTTTACATCAAAAGTGTATAAAGTGAAAAGTAAGACATCAAAGTAGTAGTTGTTGAATTTAAATGAAAGACTGTTTTACTGCAGATATGCTTCTATCTTTATGCTTTCTGTGTGTTTGATAAATTTTAAAGAAAATTCAGAGGGAACAATTAACCATTTCTTCTTCTATGTTCCATAACTCTACCTTACTTAGAATGCCCAATCAGTCAACAAGTTCTGTGCATCACAGCTTTGAATATCATTTCAATCTCTCTTCAATCCCTTCTACAGTTTCCAACCCCCTGCACCAGCTTTCTAATGATCTTTCTTCTTCCTCTATGCCTACTGCCAACACCACTTTTATTCCCACAATGTTGTAAAAACACACAGGCTTAATAGTTGTTTCTGAACTACCAATCTTATTATGTAATTTCCATAATTAAAATGTGCTAAGCCTCCTCACAGCCCCCAAGATAAAGCTCAGTCCCTTTAACACAGTTCCTTAAGTCCTCCCTGATGTGGTTGTGGCTTGGTCCTCCAGTCTCATCTTTTATTACCTTTTCTTTTGCAGATGAGTTCTAGATCCCTGAAAATAGGTAGCAAAATACACCATACTGCCAAGATGTGGTGTCACATCTACAACATCACCATGTGGGAAGCTAAGGCAGGAGAGTCAAGAGTTTGAGTCCAGCTCAGGCTACACAAGGATTTCAAGGCTAACTGGGCTACACAGCAATATCCTGTGATTTATGATTAAAATCAGTAAATCAGTCAATGCCTCATAGTCCCTTGGTAAAATAAGGCTTTGTATTTTTTTTTAATTTTTATCAAATTACTTTCTTAACCCCCATTCTATCTAAATGAATGATGTCCTTACCTGCAGATGGCTTCCTGGATGTTTCTCACTTGAGGAAGGCTTCTGAGAGACCTCTCTGGTATGAGAAAGTACTTTCTTGCTTGAGGCTGAACTGTTCCCCAAAGGCTCATGTGTTAAAGGGATTCTTTGCCATATGATGAGATTTGAGAAAGTGGCTGGATCATGGGAGCTTCATCCTCATTTGTAGATTAATTAACTGACGTACATACTTTGATGGCATTATTGGGAGGTGGTGAAAACTAGTAGATGGGGCCTAATTTAAAAATGTAGATCGCTGTGGGCACACCTGCGAGGAAATGTATTGTCCCTAGATGCTTGTTTTATAGACTTTGCTTCCTGGAAATCAGTAAGTGATTAGCTTTCCCATGTATAACCATCTACCATGATTTTCTTTTTCACCACGACCCAGAAACACAGAACCAAGTGAGCATGGACTGATGTCTCTGAAACTGAGAGGCAAAAGAAATACTTCCTTCTTTGCATCATTTTCTCTGGTATTCTATCATGGTAATTAAAAAGTGACAAGTAAATCCCCCATCCTGTTTTCTTCTCAATCCAGTTAAAAATCACAAAGTAACACAAGTTTGCTTTCACTACAGTCCTCACTGAGGAAAGGCCTTATTTTAAGTATTTTTCAATAGCTACATATAGGCCATTCCATAAATGTCAGTTGTAAGTGTGAGAAAATGAATGAGTAAAAGAATATGTGAATATGAGTACCTCATAAACCTCTCCCATGTGCTGTAGAAGAGAGATGACTATTTCACCAGTAATAACAACTTTGGCATAGAAGTCAGAGTAGAGAATGATGGCAAAGAATATAGAACAACAATGTAAAAAATAATTGTGGAAAATTAGGAATATGTTTGAACAAAGAAACAGTGAGAGATATTTACTACAAAGAAAGATACAAAAGCTGGTTATCAGATCAATTGGGGCAATAGTCTGGATCAGCCAAAAAACTCCGGTAAACATGAATAAACCACTTACATGGGATATCTGTTTCCTCACTCATTAAATAAAGTTAGTAAAGTCAGTCTCTGTGGTTGCTTGTTGTCTTAGTTAGGGTTTCTACTGCTATGAAGAGACACCTTGACCATGGCAACTCATACCAAAGAAAAACATTGAACTGGGGTAGCTTATATTTTCAGAGGTTTCATCCGTTATCATAATGGTGTGACATGGTGGCGTGTAGGCAGATATGGGTCTGGAGAAGGAGGTAAGAGCCAACATCTTGACCATGTTGGTCAAGGGCAACAGGAAATGGTCTGAGTCATTAGGAATAGCTTGAGTATATATGAGACCTCAAAGCTTGCCTCCACAGTGACACACTTCCTCCAATAAGATCATACCTACTCCAACAAAGCCACACCTCCTAATAGTGTCATTCTCTATGAGCTTATGAAAGTCAGTTATATTCAAACTACCACGTTCTACTCCCTGGCCCCCATAATCTTGTAACAATGTCATAATGCAAAATGTGTTTAGTCCAATTTCAAAAGTCCCATAGTCTATCACAGTTTCAACAATGTTTAAAAGTCCAAAGTTCAAAGTCTCTTCTGAGATTCATGTAATCTCTTTAACTGTAATCCCCTATAAAATCAAAATTAAAAAAGGTCATATACTTCCAACATATGATGGCACAGGATATATGTTACCATTCCGAAACACAGGGTAGGGAGCAGAGTGAGGAAATACTGCATCAAAGAAAGACTGAAAACCAGCTGTGCAAACCCTAAATTCTGCATTTCAATGTCTGATGTTAAAACACTCTTCAGATCTCCAAATTCTTTCAGCTTTGTCAGCTGCAACATACTTCTTTCTATTGAGCTGATTCCAGTCCCTGTTATCAGTTTTCCTTGGGAGGTATCCCATGGCTCTGGTATCTCCAACATCTTGGGGTCTCCAAGGCAATCCAGGCTTCAACTTCACAGTTGCACTTAATAACCTCTCTAGGCCTCCATTCAGGGACACCTCTTATACTTGTCTGGTCTCAGCAGCTTTTCTTAGTAGTGGAAGAATACTTCGTAACTTCTTTCTTCTGTTCTTGACTCTAATGACAGAATCACATGGCCAAAACTGCAAAGTTCTGCTGCATGCTGGAGCTGGAATATGTCCCCCTTTTCAATTACATCTTCACCAGCTTTGTTTTCCATGCCTAAATTTGTCTGACCTGAAACTGGATCTGTAACCAGGCTGGCTTTGAACTCAGAGGCCTTTGAATTACAACTTCAACAGCTTTCTGATTTTGGTGGTTACCTTCACTGCTTAAGCGTGGCTGTTCTGGAATTTGCTCTGTAGACCAGGCTGGCCTCAAACTCAGAAATCCATCAGGCTCTGCCTCCCAAGTGGTGGGATTAAGGGTGTGCACCACCACATCTGGATCTCAACTAAATTCCTTTTCACAATTTGGGAATTTAGCTGAGTGGGATCTTGCCCTGAGGTCACCATGCCCTTAATCTGCTTATCTCCTTGAACACAGAATTTTGCTCCATTTCACTTCCTAGTGCTCCTTTTCTCCTCAAATTTTACATTTTGTGTTTTTCCTTGCTCAGCTTGTATCTTTTCATTAAAATCTTCATTAAAGTTAACACTATTAACCACACAACAGAGTCTATAGTATGCTGTTCTGTGATTTCCTTTGCCAATGGGATTAATCCAAAACTATTCACTTTTGCCTTAGGTAGACTCTTTGGTCAGGGGCAAAGAGCAGCCACAATTCTTCATCAAAATATCACAAGAATGGTCTGGTCCCTGGGCCACATATTAATATTCTTCTCCTCTGAAACCTCTTGAGCCAGGCCCTCACAGTTAACACAGTTAACTCTTAGCACCACTGTTTTCTAGGCTTCTAGTAGTATGGCCCATTAAGCAGTGCTTAAAGCATTCTACTGCTTTTCTAACCCAAACTCCCAAAGTCCATCTTACTCCAAAGAAAAATAGGATCTGGCCTATCGCAACAATTCCACAGTTCCTGGTGCCAATTTCTGTCTTAGGGTTTCTATAGCTGTCAAGGGATACTATGACCATGGAAACTCTAATAAAAGAAAAACATTGAATTGAGGTGATTTACATTTTCAGAAGTTTAGTACAATATCATCATGGTGCAATATGGTGGCATGTAAGGAGACATGATGCCAGAAAAGTAGCTGAGAGTCCTACATCTTGACCCCCAAGCAACAGGAAGTAGTCTGAGTCACTGGGCGTGGCTCGAGACCTCATATATGAGACCTCAAAGCCTGCCTCCAGAGTGATACACTTCCTCCAGCAAGGGCATACCTACTCCAACAACGCCATACTTCCTAATAGTGCCACTCCCTGTGAGCTTATGGGAGCCAAGCACATTCAAATTACCACACTTGTTTAATGCTAAAACTCAGTGAAAAGAAGCTGATGAAGATTAGACAAAGTACCTATAGAAGGCCCTGCCTCTATGTTCATCACAGTTTAAATTCAGCAAGTTATATATGCATTCTGCAATGAAATCACAGAATCTTGAGTAATTAAGATGCATTGACATTTTAGTAGCATTCATCTTTTCACTGAGCTATAATGTAGGCAAATTATCCACAAAATCATCTGCTATACTTATCTCACTACAAATATAGTTGTATTTTTCATAGTTGAGGTCTCTATACATAAAAATATTTACATTTTAAAATTTTATTGTATGATTGTGTTAATTCCTAGGCTTCCATTGATTAGTAAGTATTAACAAATATATAGATCTGCCTGATTTTTTTTATACCTGTTATATGAGTATAGTGTAATTTATTTCTCTGTGTATCCACTGATTAAAATTATTATAAATATTCTAGTTTATTAGCAGTAGTGTATCAATATTCTGGTGAACATGCATTTCCTATGCATATATCCAATTTATTCAGGGTATTTTGTATATAAATAGATATTCACTGGTTCTAAAATTGTATGTGAGATAGGTAGATGATAGATAGATGATAGATAGATAGATAGATAGATAGATAGATAGATAGATAGATAGATGATAGATAGATAGATAGGTATTATCTTACAAAAAAAAATTTGCCAACTTAAAATTTGAGCAATTGTACCTATCTTCTTGAGTTTTATTAACAGTGAATATTGTTTATCACAGTCATCTTTGGTGATTTGGTATTTGAAAACTAGTCTTCTTTCCTGATTATAGCTTTAAAACATGTTCCTAATGATTTTTAGTTTCTTTTTACTTGATTAGCAGCTATTTATGTAACAATCTACCTTAAAGAATACAACTCATTAAATGTAAAATAAAGTTACATATGATATCTACATGAACATATGTGGATAGAAACATAAGAAACACTAAGAATTAAGAATCATTATTGGGAATTAAGAATGATTAGCAGAATTCAGAATAGTTAGTGGGAGCAATACAGTAAATTAGTGTTCCAAGGTAGGAGAAATGATGCTGTGATTCCTTTTATTTCTTCTAACATTTTTCATTTTTAAGATTGTAATATAATTACATCATTTCTCACTTTCATTTCCTCCATTCAAACTCTTTCAAATATCCCACCTGGCTCTTTTCTAAATTTATGACCTCTTTTAAAATTATTACATGTATATATATATATATATATATATATATATCACATATATTCCTAAATATAACAGGCTGAGTCTGTATAATGTTAATTGTATGCATGTTTTCAGAGCTCATTTTTTTTGTTTTGCTTGTTTTGTTTAGTTTTTGTATGTGATATATATATATATATATATATATATATATATATGCATGATTTTATGAGTGAGTTCAAGCATGTATGTGCCATGGCATGTGTGTGATGATCAAAGGAAAACCTTGAATAATCAGTTCTCACTTCCCACCTCGTTTGAGACAGACCACCCTCTCAGTGCCATGTACTCTAGGCCAGCTGGCTTCTGAGTTTTCAGTGACTCCTGCCTCCCATCTCATCACAGGAACACTACCACTGCCTGTATGTGCTACCACATCTATCTTTACAATATTTTCTGGTTTGTTTTGCTCCTCCTTTTATTTCTAGAACATTCTTCTCCTTTCTGATTTCCTTTAAAATACCAGTGTTTTGCTTCCAGCTCCCTTAACGATTCCCCTGCAGTCCATTCTTAGACACTCTGGGCTCTCTTCAAGATATGTAATTTTATCTTCACCCATGAGTTCCCCATGCTTGCTGAGATCCCCTCACACTGACCAAAAATTGCTTTACCTTGAGTCATCAATTTGTACAAGTAATAGTGTTTTCCCTAATCAAAACATCTATGATAAGAATGACTAAAAGAACTTCCTCTGTTCCTCTAGATCCAGTCCCCCATCTTATACCCATCTCTGTAGCAAGAAACCTGTTGTTGTCTCACTTTCCTCACTGACCCCATTCCCAAGAAATTACAAAGACTTTCTCCACCAACCTTACCCCCCAACTCATCCCAGTATCCCAGCCTCCCACATCAGCAGACATTCCCTGTGAATACACCAGCTAAGCAGACCAGGAAAACTGGCAACAAACAAACATCACACTCTCTGAAAATCTGGAGAGGAAATAGACACCAAGGAACAAAATATCCAAAATGGATAAACGGTACTTAGACATAAAAGCATCCCAAACCCAGATGACTAGATGCCAGCATAAAAACACAATAACAGTCAGGGAAATATGACTCCACTAGAACCTAACTATTCTACCAAAAGAGAACCTGGATATACCAAAATAGCTGATGTACAAGAAAAAGACCTTAAGACTGACTATATAAAGATGATAAGTGTCCTCAAAGAGGAAATGAATATATACCTTAATGAAATCCTCATAGAACAAACAAAAATTAGGAATAAATGAATAAATCCCTAAAAGAAATCCAAGAAAACATAAACAATTGAAGGAAACAAATAAAACTGTTCAAGACCTAAAAGTGGAATGAGAATCAATGAAGAAAATACAAACTGAGGGAATGAAAAATGTAGGTACTCAAGCAGAGGAAAGCTTCACCAACAGAATACAAAAGATAGAATAGGGCTGGAGAGATGGCTCAGAGGTTAAGAGCACTGACTGTTCTACCAGAGGTCCTGAGTTCAATTCCCAGCAACCACATGGTGGCTCACAACCATCTGTAATGAGATCTGGTGCCCTCTTCTGGCCTGCAGACATACATGCAGACAGAACACTGTATACATAATAAATAAATCTTAAAAAAAAAAAAAGATAGAATAGGGAATCTCAGGCACAAGAAATGGATAGAGTTATCAAAGAAAATGTTAAATCTAAAAAAAAATCATGACACAAAACATCTACGAAATCTGGGACACTATGAAAAGACTAAACCTAAGAATAATGAGACTAGAGGAAGGGAAAATATCCTAGCTCAAAGATCCAGAAGATATTTTCAACAAATTCATAGAAGAAATTTTACTTAACCTAAAGAAGGACATGCCTTTCAGGTACAAGAAGCTTATAGAACACTGAATAGATTGGCTCAGAAAAGAAAGACCCCTTGTCACATGGTCATCAAAACACTAAACATACAGAACAAAGAAAGAATATTAAAAGCTGCAATAGAAAAGGACCAAAATTATAGATAAAGACAGACCTATTAGAATAGCACTCAACTTCTCAAAGGAGACTCTAAATGCCAAAAGTGTCTGAACAGGTGTGCTATGGATTCTAAGAGACCACAGATGCCAGTCCAGGCTACTATTCTCTGGAAAAAAAAAATCAATCACCGCAGATGAAGAAAATAAGGTATTCTGTGATAAAAAACAAATTTAAATAAAATCTGTGTACAAATCCAGCCCTACAGAAAGTGCTGGAAGGGAACGACAACCTAAGGAGGTTTACTACACCCATATCTCACACTAGCAAAATCAAAAGGAAGAACACACACACACACACACACACACACACACACACACACACACACACCCCAAAAGCAGAACTACCAACAACAACATAATAGCAGTCAACAACTACTGGTTATTTATATCTCTAAATATCAGTGGTTCAACTTCCCAATAAAAACTCACAGACAAACAAAACAGATATGGAAGCAGGATCCATTCTTCTGCTGCACACAAGAAACACAACTCAACATCAGAGATAGACATTACCTCAGGGTAAAGGGTGGAAAAAAGATATACCAAGCAAATGGACCTAAGAAGCAAGCTGGTGCAGCCACTTTAATTTAACCTAACAAATAGAGTTCAAACCAAAACTAATCAAAATAGATAGAGAAGAGCACAACATATGCATCAAAGGAAAAATCCACTAAGATATTCCTATTCTTAATATCTATGGCCCAAACACAAGGGAACCTACATTTATAAAAGAAATATTAATACAAGTTAAATCACATAATGTCCCTCATATATTGATAGTAGGAGAATTTACGACCCCATTCTCACCAATGATCACGTTTTCAAGAAAAAAAACTGAACAAAGAAAAATTGGAATTAACAGAAGTTATAAACTAAATGGACCTAGCATATATTTACAGAACATTTGACCCAAACACAAAAGAATATACCTTTTCCTTTGTACCTCATGGAACTTTCTCCAAAATTGACCACTTATTTGGTCACAAAGCAAGTCTCAACAGATACAAGACAGTTGAAATAACTACCCATAACCTATCAGACCACCACATATTAAAACTGGATTTCAACAGCAAAAGAAAGAACAATAAAATAGAAAAAAAAGAATGATGCAAAGAATCAGTAAAGCAAAGAGTTGGTTCTTTGAGAAAAATTAACAAGATAGGAAAACCCTTATCCAAACTAACTAAAAGACCTAAAAGACGGAGAGAAAAATATCCAAATTAACAAAATAAGAAATGAAAAGCAGGCTATTAAAACAGACACCAAGAAAATCCAGAGAATAAGGATATACATTAAAAACTTGTACTACACCAAATTTGAAAATCTAAGATAAATGGATAATTTTCTCAATAGATACCACTTACTGAAGTTAAATCAATATCATATAAACAATGATAAATTTAAATAATTTAAATAAACCTATAACTCCCAGTGAAATAGAAGCAATTATTAAGAGTCTCCCTGGCAAACAAACAAACAAAGCCCAAGGCACTATGTATGGGATTAATGCCAATACCCCTCAAATTATTCCACAAAGCACAAAAAGAAGGAAGACTGCCTAATTCATAGTATGAGGTCACAGTTACCCTGATACCCAAACCACATAAAGACTCAACAAAGAAAGAGAATTGCAGACCAATTTCCCTTATGAACATAGATGCAAAAGTATTCATTAAAATACTTGTAAACTGAATCCAAGAATGTATAAAAAAGATTAGGCATCGAGATCAAGTAGGCTTCACACTAGAGATTCAGGGATAGTTTAATATGCAAAATAAATTAATGTAATGCACCATATAAACAAACTGAAAGAAAAAAATCACACATGATCATCTCTTTGGATGCAGAAAAGGCCTTTGAGAAGATCCAGTACCCCTTCCTGATAAAAATCCAGGAGACATTAGAGATATAAGGGACATACCTAAACATAATAAAGGCTTTATTTTTTCAGCAAGCTTATAGCCAATATCAAATTAAATGGACAAATGAACTGAGAAAGAAATCAGGGAAACAACACTTTTTCACAGTAGCCTCAAATAATATAAAATATCTTGGGGTAACTTTTACCAAGCAAGTGAAAGACATGTATGGTTCAGTAGAATTAACATGGTAAAAATGGCCATGTTACCTAGTCACTTAGAAGTGGATATTATTGGTTAAATAAATGATAATCAAGCTACAATCCAAAGATTCCATAGATTCAGAAAGGTTAGGTAAACAGAAGGGGTCTGGGGGAACTCATGGATGTCCCTGGGAGCAGAACACAGAATAGGTTTTATTGGCTGACTAGAGTCAGGTAGTGATAGGAGCAGGGGGTAGGGATCAGGTGCTAGAAGAATTGTGGTGGAGGGGGAAACTATGGAGAGAGACAACTGGAACTGGGAGACTTTGGGGGGAAGGTATGAAAACCTAATGCAGTGGAAACTTTCTGGAAAATATAAAGGTGATCCTAATACGTACTAGTAATGGGGGATATGGTGTTTCAATAGGCCATTTGTTGTTGCTGGGTGAGGCTTCTAGCTGAAGGACTGGGTTGCATTCAGTTAACTTGTTGGCCAAGAGAATCACATGGAAGTACCCAAACAACCCAAGCTATTGCTAAGACAAAAGATTGTTCTCCCCAAACTGACACCAGAGCTCTGTTGTGGAAGGAAAACACCCACAAAACCCATGAACCATGGAGATGTCTACTTGGTACCTACATGGAGCCTTCACCCATAAGTTCCAGTCTCTTTGGTGTGGGAAGCTACTCTTCAGGCCATTGAAAGAGAAATGTGGAAACCAGTCCAGGCACAAAACCTTTGACCTGTGATCTGTACTGCCAGAAAATATGCTAGGGCACTGGTGGCACAGAACTTGTGGAGTCAGCCAATCAATGTCTGATTTGGCCTAAGGTCCGCCTAATAAGAAGGAACCCACACCTGACACTACTTGGGTAACTAAGAACCAGAGACTAGATAGCCCAGAGACCTAATGGTCCAAAAATCATTGTAATAATTACTAATGATGTGCTCCTATACCCATAGATAGCACCAAGTCCTCCATGTATACATTATAGATATCAGCTTAGTATTTTTATGGGATTTCTGACTGTGAGAATGAGTGGATCTCTAACTCTTGTGCCTGTTCTTGGAACTCTTTTACTCCCAATTAGCTGCTTTTGCACATTCTGCTGTGCAGACTGCTGGCTCTTTGGATTCTCCCCAGCCCCAGTGGGTCGTGGCTTTCTCTGGGACCTCTCTGTGGGCTGCTGCCACACCATCATCTGAATTGCTGCTGTCAGCAGACCTGGTGAGTCAATTGGGATTTCTTAAGGGAAGAAGTAAAGAAAGTTTTTTACCACATTAGAAAATGAGAAACATTTTTACAATGGAAGGCGTTTGGTACTCTGTTTGACAATACATTAAGCAGCCTGAAAATGGGAATGTTTGGAATGTCAGGTATTTCCTCTTAGATGAAGGCCCCATTGGGTGGGGCCAACTTATGGCTCTTCCTGGGTCCAGGTATTGCCTGCCAGAAGTTGTTTCTGGGCCTCAGGTATTTCCCCTTAGATACAGGTCCCACTGGGTGGGGTCTGCCAGAAACTGTATCTAGGCCTCTAAGCTTCTCATGGCAGCTATGTGGTCAAGCTGTTTTGGGGCCCCCCACATTGTGATCCCACAATGATGATTCTACATGGACTATGATAGTGACACCATCTGACAAACACCACTTGAGACAAGCCCTGAACTTTCCCATTATGCAGAGACTGGGCAAATGATACAGTTAACTCTCCCAGGACTTGACAATTAAACCAAAATTTACTTTTCAGGATCCCCTGAAGATGCCTTCACCCCAAGACAGAAGGAAGTAATTTTAAGAACACAATTCCCAAGAGATGGGGTTGGTGGTTTTTGGTTTTTCATTGGGTTATGGATAATTGTCATTGTTTATGATGGTTGATTACAAATTGTTAATTGTTAATGGTCAGAAAAAAAACTAAGCCAAAGAAATTAGATTTGGGGTTCTTGTTTTTACAAAAAAAAGGATATAGAAATGACAGGATAAAAAGGTAGATTATTGAATCTACTTTTAAAAAGCAGCTACTAGTTTTAAATATTTTACATTGGATTGGATTTTTGTATATTGTATACAAATTTTATATAATAATATAAATTTGAGATTAATTTTGTTATAAAATACTATACATATATTTTTAATCTTATTCATGGTATTGTACCTAGACAGTCCATTTAACAATGTAATGCAAATTGCTAGTCCTTGAACATTATTATTATCAACTAATTAGGATATCAAGAAATGCAAGTTAGTATTTAGTCACCTATTACAATCAAACTTGTAATTATATTAGGTATGTTTTTAAGGTCAAATATATATTTTAGATATACAGGTCATCTTCAACATTTCAGAGATCTACAGAATATGACATTTTAAATGTTTTAATAACATATTCTTTTCTTATGACTATGAGACATGTCTGATCCTCACAGCACCAATATACTTCAGAAAAGATGATGGGCATTGAAGAAACGCTATATGGAGTTTATTTTCTTTGTGGCAAAAGTTAGCCACTGGGCAAAAAAACACCTTTGCTCAACTGCTGACAGTATGCTGTCCAAAATGGACAAGCAGGACACAAAAGAAAGGACTACTGATCCTTGCCAAGACAAGGTAGGAAAGTCCTTTAGAAAATCCTGCTTCACAGATAAGTCTGTCAGATAGGCTAGATGGATATCCCAACATTGTAGGGAAATCTTGGGTGACTGTCCAGGCAACCAGCTTTTCTGTCATTTCTCACATTTTTTGGAAGTCGCTTGTTTGTACTTCCTGCTTACTCAGTTAATATTATTTCCTTCTTGGGTATCTGAGGGAGTTGAAGACTAGATAGTTATAATTTTCCTTGTTAACAAATTCAGAAAAGAAATTCACTAAAAATGTGTAAAATGCATAAATCTAAAAGACATCAAAAGGTAGTTTTCAGTTGGTAATACAATTTGGGATAGAAAGTAAATTAGGTGCAACATTTTTGACTCACAAAAATAGGGTATATAATGGAGTATTTTTCTCTGAATTTGTCAAATGTTTATAGACTGGACATTGTTAATGTAACTCCTGATTGTATATTTTGTATATACTTGTTATACTTATTGTATATAGTTTTTCTTATATTTGTTATAACCTATTATTATTTTAGACAAAAAGGGGGAAATGTGGTGATATATTGTATATAAAGCTTGTCTGAGGATCAGAGGACAGAGTTAGCCACTAGATTAGACATAGAAGCCAGACAGTGGTGACACACACCCTAATCCTATCACTCTGAAGGCAAAGATCCATCTGGATCTCTGTGAGTTCAAGACCACATAGGAAACAGAGACAGGCAGTGGTCACACACACCTTTTTCCCAGTACTGGGAAGCACACATGCCTTTAATCCCAGGAAGTGACATGGCTGGGTGGAAAATGGTATATAAGGTGTGAAGAGACAGAAACTAAGGCAGTTCAACTGAAACCACTTCAGGTGAGGACTCAGAGGCTTTCAGTCTGAGGATTCATGGAAACAGGATCAGCTAAGGAGTTGGCAAGGCGAGGTTGGCTGTGGCTTGCTCTGCTTCTCAGATCTTTCAGCTTTCACCATGATATCTGCCTTTGGATTTTTTATTAAAAGATCATCTAAGATTCAAACAATAGGAACTGGCAGGAGTGAAGGGAGAGGGAGGAAAAGAGTAATAAAAAGAATGTATTGGAAACTATCTGAAGGCAGATCTAATCCAGCCTGTGTATGAAAAGAAGGTGTTCTTGAGATTTGATGTTTATAGATGAATAATGGCCAAGATTTGGCTAGGCAGTCCTCCCTCCATGCAGAATAATAATGATCACTAATCATCATCATCATCATCATCATCATCATCATCTAAACTAAAGTACCTGCATTTGGTAAGCCCTGTGATAGCCCTGTATTCAACTAAATAAAATAAGATCATGCCATACTTTGAGTAATGTTCCACTGTCAGATGATTTTGCGACTGACTCCTTGTAGGTACCAATATGGACTAACTGTGAGTGAGTGAGTGAGTGAGTGAGTGAGTGAGTGAGTGAGTGTGTGTGTGTATGTGTGTGTGTGTGTGTGTGTATGTGCGTGTGTATTGCATGTTGGAGAGGTCTGTTGACTGGCAAGAGAAGAGTCCCCTGAAGTGAAATGCTATTCTTTCCTGTCCTAGGTAAGGAATATGGGGAAACAGTTCTTATACTAGAACTGAGGAAAATACTTTCTGTCTCTCTAGGGCCCTGAATCAATATGGCCCATAGTATTTAATGCATGGGAGACTCATTGCATTCTCCAGGATTTTGGAGAACCACAAGTATCTCTTTGATATATAAATGTTGAAAGAAGTAAGGCAAATCAAGGGAACAAGAAAACATAAAGAAGAAGGGACTCAATCAATACCACCCAATAGGACTTTCCATGGTGATAACATGTGCTGTATTTCCAACCAGCCAATATGGTAGTCAGTAGCCACATGGGCATACTGAGCACTTTAAATATTGTTAGTATTTGTATGGAACTGATGTTTTAATTCCATTAAGTTTTCATTTTATTTAGTGTATACGACCACACCTAACTTGCACCAACTAGGCAGTACAGAACTTATTGGAAAGCTAGGGTAACAATCTGGTGTTGTATGTGAAGATAATTAGAGAACTATGCCCACACACAAGGCAACTGGAAGAATCGAGGAAAACAATGGCCCTGCTAGTTTTCAGCAGAGAACATCAGTGCCTGGAAAATCACCATTGTTAGAACTGCATCACTGACTGAGGCTACTAAAATTCCTTGTTTGTGTAACAGAGTTACAATCTGTCTTTTCTGATACAATGAACAGGGAGAAAGCCTTCAGGGTTTGTTCTTGAGCAAGTATGAGGTGGAGCTTTGGGATTTCACGAGGGACAACTTAAGGCTTCCTATTTTCTATCTATTTCTGATTAGGTAGTGCCTTAAATCATTATGGGCACACTATCTTTGGTAACACATGGCAAAATAAAACATCAAAATTATATAGGTTACCATTCTTTATCAATTTTCTTTATTTTTGTTGTTTAATTTTAATAAAATTTGTCATTGTGGCTGTCTAGCTGAGTTGCATGACAAATAAAAGCAATGGCCATAGTCTCCTTACTAGCTCCTGGCAAAGAAACTTCTTCATGGCTTGCCTTCTCTACTCAAGCCTGACCAGAGAGAGAGCAAGGTTAAAACATTTGTCCACCGAAAACACACTTTATTACTTCCCCCGTTCCAGATTCATCTCCCTAAGTCTCTATTTTACAAAAATACAGGGAGAAATTGGAAAAGATGCAGCCATGCGAGAGCTCCTCACCAAGTTGTATACAACAGCCATAGCATTCAAGAAGACACATTTATTTTCCCATTCAGGTCAGGGCACATCTTTATTTCCCTGACTTTTTTGGTGATGACACTATTTACAAACATTGCCCATAAATCTTAACAAGTCAGAAAAAAATCACCAAAGAATTCCTCTGCCACTTTCAATTTCAATTTTCAATTGCCAGCTGTAGGAGTGTTGGATTTGTTCCAAAATTATTACCTTGGTGCTAAGGAGGGGGACCTGCAGAGCTGGCCTGATTTTCTGCTTCCATCAAAAATAAGTATTTGATTCCACTAAGGGAGCTGGAGGAGGAGGGCTCTGGCCTGCTGCTTTTGTTCAGCAGGTGACAATTGATTGTGCCTACTGAATGAACTTTGTGCCACATAATAGAGTTATAGATTAAGCTTTGCCTGTTTACTTTCTCAAAAGTCTCCATTGAGACGCCTTTAGGAAAGAAAAGCTAATAAAAAAATGTTATGGCTTATTCTTATCTTTTTATTCTTCAAGCCTTTCTCTGCAGCGATTTGATGGTAGGAGTTTTTTATTTGCAGATTATGCATTGACTCCAAGTTAGAAGAGCACAGAGCCTGTACAGTCTCAACATAACATGCTGTTTTATGAGTGAAAGTTTTATCCTACTTAAATCTAGTTCTCTATAGCACCATCTCAAAAGAAAGTTGTCTTGGGATTGTGGATGCCTGAGACTCACTGGCAAGCCAGCGTAGCACCAGGGCACTGCAAAACTGTCAAAAACCAAATTGATAGTGACCAAGAGATGACAGGCAAAGTTGTCCCTTGGCCTCTATATGTACCTATGTACATACATACCTGCCCACACGTTTGCCTCTGCATACACTAGAACATGCACACACATACATACATACACATATGCAAAGGCAAAAAGGACTAAAAATGTTGCAGGGCATGGGCAAACAATAACATACAATAGGTAGGGCACTGGAACCAAGCCTGGATGAGAATGCATGAGCTAAGGGATGAAGTAAACATGGTTGCTGATAGAAGGAATTCAGAACTCAGTCCAGGGAGCCAGGTGTGCTGAATCAACTGGGGCACCAAACCAAACAGATAGTGGAGCAGCTGTGAGCAGAGGCAGAACTTCCTGACACATCAAGGTACACAATAGAAAGTGTCAGGAAAAAGAAGTGCTTGGACATCTTGAAGCCAGGTCTTGGAAGCTCAACATACATGGAGCTCCTGTTGGGCTTTTCAAAGGAAAAAAAAAACACTCAATTCCCTTGTACAGTAATCTCCACCTCTCACCATTCTTATAGAACCAGCAGCCACAGCTACTCTTTCTCATGCAATTGCTGGCTTTTGAAATTCTAAAGAAAATGCAAACTATGGTTGATATCAGAATAATATAAATATCCAGAGACTGTGCTGCTGGGGATGCTGTAAATGTGTTGCTCTGATTGAGTGATAAATCAAACGCTGATTGGCCAGTAGCCAGGCAGCAAGTATAGTGTAGGTGGTATAAAGAGAGAGGAGAATTCTGGGAAGTGGAAGGCTGATTCAGGAGATGCTGCCAGCCGCCATGAGTAGCAACAAGTAAGCAACAAGTAAGCCATGTGTCATGTGGCAAGGTATAGATTTATAGAAATGGGTTAATTTAAGATGTAAGAACTAGATAACAAGAAGCCTGAGCCATTAGGTCAAACAGTTTAAATAATATAAGCGTCTGTCCCAATGGTTCGAGTTTCCACCTAAAACCTCATTTCTCTAAGCACTGCAAGCTCTGCAGAAAAGTTGGAATGACAGCCTTTTTCAGTTCTGTGAATAATCCTGGCTTCCCTCCCTTCCGGCTGATGTGTAGCCATTTGACGTGGCTACTTGAAAGGAAATAAAACCGTAAGCTCCCTTGTAGTCATTCTACTCTTTCAACTTCTTTGTTCCACAGAGGATCAAGACATCAATTAAAACCTTTTGTCTGCAAATAGAAATGTGAAATAAGAGAAAATGACGGCTTTGTACTCTCTGTGAAGATTAGTTCGTGCAACTCTCATTTCATATCATAAATGAAAAGAACATGGGGAAATTACAGTACCCGATTCAGAAACTTGACTTCCTTTAGGAAACATGAGTAAGAATCAAGACAATGTTAGACGTTATGTGGTTCAACCTCTGCTAATCAAATTATAACAGCTAGTCTTCATTGAGAATGTTTCCTGTGAGGCAAGCACTGGTCTTAGTAATTATACCTCACAACAAAACCCCCATTTCTTCATTGTAGAGATAAAGGAAACAGGCACAGAGATACTGGGTTGCATGGTAACATTGTAAGTGGCAAAGCTGCCTAGCAGGTCTGATGTGGGCTCTCAAACACTGTGATAATTGTAACTCATCTATACCATTGTATAATGGGCACAATTACTCACTTGGTCCCTAAATGTTACTACTACAACCAAATAATAGTATGGTATAAGATATTTCACTTAGAAGTTGATATAAAATATGCAATGTCCATTCATATTAACAGCTTAGCAGCCTCTCTCTCTCTCTCTCTCTCTCTCTCTCTCTCTCTCTCTCTCTCTCTCTCTCTCTCTCTCGTGTGTGTGTGTGTGTGTGTGTGTGTGTGTGTGTGTGCATGTGTGTGTGTTTTTAGGTGCTCATACACCTGTGTGCACTTGTACGTGAAGGTCAGAGATCTACATCCAATGTCTTCCTCAACTGCTTTCCACCTTACTTATTAAGTTTCCACTTTCCCAGCACTGGTATTACAGCTATGCTTGACTGTTCCCAGATTTTATATAGATACTAGGGATCAAACTCACGTCCTCAGAGCCTCGCTACCAATTTAATAACAACATGCTACACTTTTCTTTTTTCTTCATTTTTAAAAGTTCTCTCTGTCTGTCTGTCTGTCTGTCGGTCTCTCTCTGTCATTCTCTCTGTCTGTGTCTCTCTGTCTGTGTCTGTCTGTGTCTCTGTTTCTCTCTGTCTCTGTCTCTGTCTCTCTCTCTCTCTCTGTATGTGTCTGCATATGGGTGGCATAGACTACAGAACACACATGGAGGTCAGAGGACAGTTTTGTGGAATTGATTCTCTCTACTTTTCATGAGTTTCAGGGAACAAACTCAGGTCTCTAGGGTTTCCAAGCAAGTGCCTTTACTTGTTAAGCCATCTCGCTGGCTCTTGCTTTGTTTTTGAGACAGGGCTTCACTCTGTAGCCCAAGCTGGCACTGAGCTGAGGAGTGTGGTGGTAATCTAATTGTACTGAAATATTATTTTGATTGTATGTTAATAAATAAAGTTGTCCGGGGGTCAGAGCTATTAGAGCCATAGCAAGAGTGTGGCGGTGGTGGCACACGCCTTTAATCCCATAAGATCTCTGTGTGTTCAGGGATACAGCCAGCATTGGAGACATATGCCTTTAAGACCTAGGGGGCTGTACATTCAGACAGTGACGAGGCAGTCATGTGTTTGGGTTTACAACCAATGAGAAGGCAGAACAACATACTATAAAAAAAACAAGCCGACGGGAAGTAGGTCTCTCTTTCGCGAAGCTGGGACAGCAGGAGGAAGGGTGAGATTTTAGCTCTGAGCTCTGACCTCTGGGCTTTCTCTTTTACATTGTTTCTGTGTTTCTTATTTAATAAGACGGTTGGTTACATCTACATCTGGCGCCCAACGTGACAAGAATCCATTAAAAACTGCTTGGCTTGGCGACAGGTCCGCTTTCCCGCAAGGGCGGCAGGCGGCCCGCGGCGGCGGCGGCGGCACGTGGCGGCCGGCGGCGATCGGCTTCTTAGTCCTTAGCCTGGGTCTAGTTCTGCTTGACCTCAGGCTGGACTATCGGTGAGCTGCTTGCTTAAATCCTGCTTGCTTAAAGCCGGTGCTACAAACAACTCAGAGTTGCCCTGCCGAACAGGGCCCTGCCTGTAAAGCCAACGCACGTGGTCGGAGCTTAAGGAAGCCAGACCCAAGCCTTGATTCGGCACAAGAGGGAACACGTGGCTGCATTTAAACTTTAGCCAGCTACGCTTTCTTGCGCTCTCTCTCTCTCTCTCTCTCTCTCTCTCTCTCTCTCTCTCTCTCTCTTTGGATTTACACCTGGGACACTAGGTGGCTGCTTTGAAAATCCCCTTGGATTTCTACTGTTCTACGCAGATTTGGTAAGTCATAACATATCAGATATTTTAAAGGAAACTATCTAAAAGAGAATTTTTTCCACATTAGAAAACAAATGGGTTTTATGTGTACCTTGGAAGAAAATTGGTTTTTGTTCGAAATTGTAGGCAGTCTGGCAATGGAGCAACTATATAATATTAGTATTTGTGGAATTATGCACCTTATCACTATAATAATCCACATTTTAATATTTAAAAAGATAGTCAATTTAAGTGCCAGGATAACAGCTTTAGAAGAACTTGTTAAACCTGTAAAAATTCAGACAGAAGAAATTAACAGTGAAGTTGTTTCAAATCGGGATCATAAGGTTGCAGAAAGAAAGCCTGTTTTCACACAGTCACCCTTAATTTATCCTGTAACCGTACAGCAGATGCCTGATCAAATGGCTACACAAAATACTTGGGCTCCAATTGAAATGTTGGATTTAAAAAGGTTTAAGGAGGCAATAGTATCTTATGGCATGCATTCCCCATATGTAAAGCAAATGTTAAACTCTTGGTCAACATATAATAGGATAGTACCACAGGACTGGCGGGACCTCGCACAAGGTGTTCTGGAACCCAGCCAGAGACTTCAATTTCTGACTTGGTTTAAGGAGGAGGCTAAAAACATAGAAAAACAATGGAGGGATAAAGGAATACAAGTTTGCCAGGATCAGCTTATGGGCGAAGGCCAATATGCTTCAGCACAAACACAATGTTTATATGATGTCCAAACCCTAATTTTATGTCGAACGGCAGCCTTGAATGCATGGGACAAAGTTGAGGAACCAGGAAAAAAATCTGAGTCATTTACAAAGGTGAAGCAAGGCCCAAAAGAGTCTTTTACAGATTTTTTACAAAGACTGGCTTCAGCAGTAAAGAGAATGGTCTCGGATTCAGAAGCTAGTAAGGCAATAATTGAATCTTTGGCCTTTGAGAATGCGAATGCAGCATGCAAAACAATAATCAGGCCATTAAGGGCAAGATCTGCACCTATGGAAGATTGGATTAGAGAAACAATTAATGTTGAAGCTGATGAGCATGATGATACATGGGTAGGAGAAGTAATTTCAAAAGGTTTGAGGAGTGTTAGATGTTTTGGATGTGGAAAGCAAGGACATTTGAAAAGGGACTGTAGACAGGTCATTCCCAGAAACAATGTTTCTTCAAGGAACAATGGCAACAGAAGGCCCCTTCCTTCTGGAGTATGCAGAAGGTGTGGTAAGGGAAAACACTGGACCAACGAATGTAGATCAACAAAGGACAGACAGGGTAATCCTTTGCCTCAGTCTTCGGGAAACTCCCAGAGGGGCCTCGCGCAGGCCCCAGTGCAAATCCAGTTCAAACCTTTCCTGCAGCCATAGAGGAAATGCCTGCTCTGGAGAGCGATTAAATAACCAAATGCCTATTGGAATAAATCATGCTGGTCAGGATGATGAAACAGAGAGAATAGAAAATTCAGGAGAAAACATAAAGAAAATTTTTTGGCAAACTTCTATTAATGAACAAAGACCAAAATTAACAATAAAAATAAATGGTGTTTTGTTGTCTGGTCTGGTAGACACAGGTGCGGACGTTACCATAATTGCACCAGAATTTTGGCATCCAACTTGGCCTCTTCAGGAGGTAAACGTTCAACTGTTAGGAATTGGGACATTATCTCAGGTGAAACAGAGTGCAAGATGGCTCGAATGTATAGGTCCAGAAGGACAGAGAGGAAAATTAAAACCATATGTGGCTAACATAACTATGAACCTGTGGGGTCGAGACTTGTTGCAACAATGGAATACTCAGATTAACATCCCTCCAATCTCAGAAACAAATCATAAACTAGCACATATTACTGAGAGAAATATTAGAAGATATTGTTCTAATGAGTGGTCACCAGCCATCCATATTATACAAGAACAGGGCACAATAACTGATGATCTTCCAAAGACACCAACAGCTCTACCTTTAAAATGGTTAACAGACAAGCCTGTATGGGTCCAGCAATGGCCTTTAACAACAGAGAAACTCCAGGCTTTAGAAGAGCTGGTAGAAGAACAGTTAAATGCTCAGCATATTGAAGAATCAACCAGCCCTTGGAATTCTCCTGTATTTGTTATTAAAAAGAAATCTGGTAAATGGAGAATGGTAACAGACCTTAGAGCAATTAACAAAGTAATTCAGCCAATGGGCTCTCTACAATCTGGGATGCCTTTGCCTACTCTGTTACCAAAAGGATGGCCTCTCATAGTTATTGATTTAAAAGACTGTTTCTTTTCAATACCCTTACAAGAAAAAGACAAAGAAAGATTTGCTTTTACAGTGCCTACTTATAATAATTCTCAACCGGTTAAAAGATTTCAATGGAGGGTCCTCCCACAGGGAATGTTGAATAGCCCAACTCTGTGCCAATATTTTGTACAACAGCCATTGGAAGTGATACGTAAAAAATTTCCTAAATCTATAATTTATCATTATATGGACGATATTTTACTAGCTGACTCAAATGCAGATACTTTAGAAATAATGTTTGAAGAAGTAAAGAAAATTTTGCCTTGCTGGGGATTACAAATTGCTCCTGAAAAGATACAAAGAGGAGATTCTATTAATTATTTAGGATATAAAATAGAGTTACAAAAATTAGACCCCAAAAGGTGCAAATTCGGAGAGATAGACTACAGACTCTTAATGACTTTCAAAGATTATTTGGAGACATTTCTCATCTACGAACTATTGTTGGGGTAAAAAATGATGAACTGACTAATTTGTTCAGAACCTTAGAAGGTGACAAGGACTTAAATAGTCCAAGAGAATTATCACCTGAAGCTGAGAAAGAATTGGCCTTGGTAGAAAAGAAAGTGCATGAAGGACACGTGGATCGTATTGATTCAAAGCTGGATTGCATTTTGGTTATCTTACCTTCTAGGCGTTCTCCTACTGGAATATTAATGCAAAGGGAAGATATTATATTGGAATGGATATTTTTACCAAATAAACCAAATAAAAAATTAAAAACTTATGTGGAAAAAATCTCTGACTTGATTTACAAAGGAAAATTGAGACTTCGTCAATTAGCAGGCATAGACCCAGCAGAAATTGTCGTACCATTAACTAAGGAGGACATTGAAAAATTATGGACAGAAAGTGAACCTTGGCAAAGAGCTTGCAGTAATTTTTTGGGAGAAATTAACAGCAAATATCCCAAAAGCAATAGAATTGATCTTATAAAGAGAGCTGAATGGATCTTGCCTCAAATTGTACGGCAAAAACCCATATCTGGAGTTCGTACATTTTATACAGATGCCAACAAAGAAGGAAAGGCTGGTTACAAATCAGAAAATTTAAGTAAAGTGGTTCAAAGTCCGTATAATTCAGTTCAAAAATCAGAATTGTATGCTATTCTGTTGGTATTAATGGATTTTTCAGAACCTCTCAACATAGTAACTGACTCTCAGTATGCTGAAAGAGTGGTGTTACATATTGAGACTGCAGAATTTATCCCTGATGCTTCAGAATTAACTTCACTATTTATTCAATTACAAGATACAATCAGGAAAAGGAATCATCCTTTATATATAACTCACATTCGATCCCATACTGGTCTGCCAGGCCCTCTAGCACAAGGCAATGATGAGATTGATAAACTATTGATAGGAAATGTGCTGGAGGCCTCAGAATTTCATAAAAAACATCACGTTAATAGTAAAGGTTTAAAAAAGGATTTTTCCATAACCTGGCAACAAGCCAAAGAAATAGTAAAGAAATGTCCTACTTGTTCCGTCTACAATCAAACGCCATTACCAGCAGGATGTAACCCAAAGGGTACTCAGAGAAATGAAATCTGGCAGATGGACGTGTTTCACTTTGCAGAATTTGGAAAATTGAAATATGTACACCACACTATCGATACTTATTCAGGATTTCAATGGGCAACTGCTTTGAGTTCTGAAAAAGCTGATTCTGTAATCACTCATTTGCTAGAAGTTATGGCCATCATGGGTATACCTGCACAAATCAAAACTGACAATGCTCCATCATATGTCTCTGTTAAAATGAAACAGTTTTTTGCTTATTACAATATAAAGCATATTACAGGCATACCACATAATCCTACAGGTCAAGCAGTTATAGAAAGATCAAACAGAACTCTAAAGGATATGCTAAACAAACAGAAATGGGTAACAAAAACCCCCAGAAATAGACTGCATAATGCTCTTCTAACTTTGAATTTTCTGAATGCCAATGAGAAAGGAACAACAGCTGCAGAGAGACATTGGATAATAGAAAAAACTACAGAATTAAATCAGCCTATATACTTTAAGGATGTGCTGACCTCAGAATGGAAACCAGGGTATGTATTACATTGGGGACGTGGTTTTGCTTTTGTTTCTACAGGAGAAGATAAGCTGTGGGTACCATCAAAATTGATAAAGGTTCGATTTGAACAAGAGAGACCTCTTAATTGAGGAGGTGATAGTTCATCAACCAGCATGAACATCCAATTTAAACTAACTTGTATCAATAAAACATGCCTTTTCATTTAATCAGATAATAACTTGTCAAAAAGGAACATCCCCAAAATTAGTCTTGGGAAAGGTTTTTGTTTTTGTCTTTTAGGAGAATGAAGGTTAAGGAATCTGAAGAACACTGGACAAATGAGACAAATGAAGAAAAGGGACAAATCATCTATCCCAAGAAACAGAGTGAAACGGTGTATGGGTATATATTATCTAAAAAATTTTTATGTCTTCCTAAATGTTTGTTTCTGCTTTTCTCTAAAGATTTAACATTATTGGTTTTCTAATAGTCCCAGTTCAATTAAAATTTAAAGCTGACTTTGGAGTTGGAGAATGGCTCTCTCCTTCTTTAAACTCAAGCATGTTGTTAAAAGGAAAATGCAAACTCCCTGTATCATGCCAGAATAAGAGCCATCTTCTGCTATGGTACAGGACAAAAGCAAAATTAATTAAGGGACTATTCTATTACTAATCTCAACTCTTTGATTCTATTCTGATTCTTTAAACTTTTCTCAAAGTATAAATTTTATATCAAAATTTACAAGATTAATATATATATACATTTTAAACTTTGTTAAGATATGAATGGTCACATAGAGTACTAACTAATTCTAGAAAATAGGCTAGCTGCATATATATGTTTTTGTGTTCGAGTCTCTTATCAGTTTTCTGCAGGAAATCACGGCCAGGCCTAACATCAACTGAAGTCTCCAGAAAGAAGATGGGGCCCCACAACAACAACAATTCCACGTGGACAATAATAATATCATTAAGCTGACAAACATCATCCACAGATCAGCTTTGAACGACAAGGTGCTCAGAGCAAATTTGAGATGACTAGCTGAGATGATCCAGTCTCAAAGACTACTTGAATAAGGACTTGAGATAAACCCTGAACTTTGACATTATACACAGACTGGATAATGAAGGATATAGTTACCTCTCCTAGAATTTGACAATTAACCTAAAATTTTTCTTTCAGGATAAAGAAAACTTCGCCCATATCCAGCAGGAAGCAATTTTAAGAATACGACGCCCACATTCCCAAAGAGGTGGTGTGGGGCGGGTGGTTTTTTGGTCTTTTTAATGGGTTTTGGGTCTGGGATAATTTTCAGTATTTAGGGGGGTTGGTTACAAGTTATTGTAAAGGGTTAAGAAAAAGGCTAAGCAAAGGAGATTAGATTTAAGGTTCTTGTTTAAAAAAAAAAGAAAAAAAAGAAAGAAAGAAAGAAAGAAAAAGACAATTACTAGTTTTAAATACTTTACATTGGATTGAATTGTTTTATATTGTATACAAATTTGAAACTGATATTGTTAGAAAATGCTATATGTATATTTCTAATTGTATTTATTCCATCCATTTAACAATGTAATGCAAATTTCTGATCCTTGAATGTTATTATTATCAACTATTAGGATATAAAGAAATGAAAGCTAGTAGTTAGACATTATCATAGAACTTGTAGTCAGATTAGATATGTTTTAAAAATTAAGCAGAGATGTTTTAGACAGGTCATCTTCAAACCCTTCAGAGATCTACAGAATATGGCATTTAAAATGTTTTAATAACTTAGAAAATTTTTCTTTTTTGAGACATGTCAGCTCCTGGCAGTACTAATCTACTTCAGAGAAAATATGGGCATTGAAGAAACTGCATATGGAGTCAACTTTCCTTGTGGCAAAAGTTAGCCACTGGACAACAAAGTATCCTCGAATCAACAGGACAAAATGGACAGACAGAACACGAAACAAGGGACTACTGATTCTTGCCAAAACAAGTGTGGTGATGGCTTTATCAAAAGGCATCTTCTGAGGCCAGGACAATACGGCCCCATCCCTGAAGTGGCCTTCGCATCCGGAAAAGGTACGGTGCCCTTTTCTTCAAAGCAGCTTAACAGGCAGAGGGCCGATGGATTCTGTTGTACAATGGAACAGCAGCTAAAAGCTCATGCCTCTCGAAAGTAGACTGGCATTTAATAGAGGGATGTGGAGAAGAAGGGGATGCTGAGATGAAGCCATATATACACAGCCAAGAAGAATGGACAGCTGAATTTAAAAACTGTCAACAATTTCCAGAATTTAAAATCCTGAATCATGACAGGACACTAGTGGAATTCAGGTGTTTCTGGTATGTGGACTGCTCTCACCCAATGTGAGGTTGAACTGTTGACCTTGTGTACATCCTTGTGTACATCCTACTTCACAAATGAGTCTGTCAGATACACTAAGCCTATAGGCTGAAGATGATGCCCCAACACTGCGGAGAAACCTCAGGTGACTGCCCAGGCAGCTGGCTGTTTCTGTCAACTCACAAAATTTTTTGGAAGTTGCTTGCATGCACTTCCTGTTTTTATTTTTGTTAGCTAATATTATTCCCTTCTTGGGTCTCTGAGGGAGTTGAAGATTAGTTAGTTATGGTTGAAGATTAGTTAGTTATAGTTGAAAATTAATTAGGATAGAAAGTGCATTAGATACATCTTGGATTTACCAAAATAGGATAGATAATGGAATTATTTCCTCTGATTTGTCAAATACCTGTTTAGGTATTTATTACTTGTATATATTGTATATAGTTATTGTACTTTTGCATATAGTTTTTCTTTTGTTAGTTATAACCTTTTGCTTTTTTTCTTTTTATTAAAATAGAAAAGGGGAAATGTGGTGGTAATCTAATTGTACTGAAATATTATTTTGATTGTATGTTAATAAATAAAGTTGTCCGGGGGTCAGAGCTATTAGAGCCATAGCAAGAGTGTGGCGGTGGTGGCACACGCCTTTAATCCCATAAGATCTCTGTGTGTTCAGGGATACAGCCAGCATTGGAGACATATGCCTTTAAGACCTAGGGGGCTGTACATTCAGACAGTGACGAGGCAGTCATGTGTTTGGGTTTACAACCAATGAGAAGGCAGAACAACATACTATAAAAAAAACAAGCCGACGGGAAGTAGGTCTCTCTTTTCGCGAAGCTGGGACAGCAGGAGGAAGGGTGAGATTTTAGCTCTGAGCTCTGACCTCTTGGCTTTCTCTTTTACATTGTTTCTGTGTTTCTTATTTAATAAGACGGTTGGTTACATCTACAGAGGAGCTCTTGTGTAAACTTCTCCAGCACCAGGATAAATGGAGGCTGGTTCTTAATGTGATTTTTTCCCCCTAGTACTTAAGAGACCCAGCCGAGGTCCTTGAACATGCCAGGCAGATGCTCTCCTCCTCAGACCACTGCCTCCAGTCTCTGTATTTCATTTAATCACTGCCTGTATTTAAAGAGCTGGATCTTAGCTAATCCGTGATAGCTCTCTGTTCCAAATAAGCAGTGTTTACAAAACAAAAAACAAAACAAAAAACCAAGCAAACATAATACAAGCTAAATGCATCTGTTTGCAGAGCCTGATGTTTCTGAGACCTAGTCTTCCATGAATGGACCTTCTGCACCAGCCTTTACAGTGCTGCACTGCAGGTATGCCCGGGAGCAACTCCCTCTGTGTATGTATATGGACCCACTGCTGAGGTGGATAGGATGGATTCAGCTGAAGCCATCCCATGTGTCATCCTCTCTGCATTGCTCCTTCTCTGCTCCTGACAGTCAGTCTTGGCTGTGAACCTGCCGTCAGCTTGGTTCCATCCTGTCCACTGAGTGTGTGAACGATGAATGAACTTCCTGCACATTTTAAAAGGAAAAGTGTCATAGATTTCCAGTGTTTGTGGGTGTTTGGAATTTCATGCTCTTATGCTTTTGGGTCCATTCACTCTTGTTTCTCCATCTTGTAACTTCAAAATAAATGTTCAGTCATTTGAAGTTTCGGGGCCACACAAACAAGTGCTCAAACTTCCCTTAGCTGTTGAGGTTTGGTTTGGGTTCACCCAAGACTGATGTGTTACAAATGTCGCCCAGCCCCAACATTCAGCAGCAGTTTCCCTGACATGCCTACTGTATAAAACCTTAACTCTCACAGACCCCAGCATTCAAATCCTTTGTGTTCTCAGCATTAGAACGATAATGCCACATTTCTGTTCATTCTGGAGCCAACGCTGTTATAATCTACTGTTATATTTTCTTGATTGTCCTCAAGCTGTCAAAATGTTTGCAGTGACTATCAAAACATGCCAAATTTATCTGGGGCAGTGGGCATGGGACACACTGGAATCTTTCAGACAAATGGAATCAGACGAATAGCAAATATACAAAGATTAAAAGAACAAAATGCAGTATTCCCAGTGCTGCTGAATATGATAGATTTTGTTACACAGAAATGATTGATATTTATACAGGTAGAATCTGAATTGTTATACCAAGCAGCACCAAGTATGTTTTCTTTTGGGCTGGGAGTGGGGGTGGGGGGCTTGGGAGGGGGGAGAAAGCTGAAAGATCAGAGAAACAGAAAAAGCCACAGCCAATCTCACCTTACCAACTCCTCAGCCTCCAGAGCAAGACTTCCTGTTTACTCACACCTTATATACCTTTCTGTGCCCTGCCATCTTCCTTCCTTCCTAGTGCTGGGATTAAAGGGCTGTATGCTTCCCAAATACTTGGTAGCAAAGGCATGAGATCTCAAGTGCTGGGATGAAAGGCATGTGCCACCTCTGTCTTGCCTCTGTGTCTAATCTAGTGGTTGGATCTGTCCTCTGGTCCCCAGATAAGTTTATTAGGGTACATTTTCAATAGTAAATGCCTTTTAAAAGTTAATTGTACTTTTAATTCTCTCTCTCTGAGTGTGTGTGTGTGTGTGTGTGTGTGTGTGTGTGTGTGTGTGTGTATACTTGTCTCCACAGAGGCCAGAGACATCACTCCCTCTGGAGTTAGAGTTACAGAAGGATGAGCTGCCTGCCGTGGACCTGAATTCAGGTCCTCTGATGGATCTTTACACAGGACTCTTAGCTGTTGGGCCATCTCGCCAGCTACCACATCTGTTTTCACTGATAGCTACAGGTTAAAATCTATGCCAATTAGAGTTCAGTGTCATTGCTCGATTTCATGTTTTATTAACTTTAAGACTGACTGAACTCCAAAACATTATATGTCTGCTTCCAATGAATACAGACACTTCAAGCACCCCCAGAGAGCTTGTGGAGCCCCGAGATCACATCTTAGCAAGCATAATGAAGCAGAAAGGATAGAGGTTTATGTCTGTCTAAATTCCACAGCACTGAATGGCACTCTTCCTTCCTGCATTTGAAACTTCCAATTTCACTTTGGAGTATGTTAATTCATTATACATAGTTGCAGAATTCCAAATTAATTAGCTAAGGTAAGGAGGGGGAAATTATGCAGTTGTGGTTACCGTGTGGTTTGTTTTCTATATAGAATGAAAACAAAAACCTCAAATTGTGCTTTGATGGGCATTATTGCAAGAAAGAACAAGAGGCATGGGAAGCGGGTCCCTTGCTGTAGGATTATAGACCAACATAGTGCCCATATCAGATCTGAAAGGGGCTGGGTCACTTAGAGGGAGGCAGAAGTGAGACTTCACAAACTAGACATATGTGCCTGCATTTTCTTAGTTCTATTTTCTTAACAAGTACAAGGACAGTTATTTACCAAGAGGGTTAATTTAATCATCTGACTTTTCTCATTTGTAAGCATATGTTTTACTTTCTGGCAAAGTATATTAAATTCTAAGAAAATATGCAATAATCAATTGTACTTTTTTGATAGTGTTATTTTTGTGTATCAACTTCAAATTGTTAGTATTTGTCCCAAAGACCTGAAAGATAATGCTACAAGCACTTGATGTTAATTAAGCCTGAACCTGACCCTATTCAAGTCCCTATTTGACTATTAAATATATAGAAATGTGTGTGTGTGTGTGTGTGTGTGTGTGTGTGTGTGTGTGTATACAGATATACATGTATGCATACAAGTATGTGGAAGCCATAAATCAGTCTCAAGCATTGTTCTGCAGGGGACATCTACCACATATTTTGAGACAGGGGCTCTCACTGGGATTGGCTGATTCACTGACTATACTGGATTGATGGCCAGTGAGGCCCAGAGAATTCTGTGTCTCCAGTTCCCCAGCACTGGGATTCTAAGTGAGCAACCTGTACACCTGACTTTTCACATGGATGCTAGGAATCAAACTCATGTCTTCAGACTTATGTTACTGATACTCTGTTAACTTAGCTATCTCTCAGACATGCTATTAAAGGATTTTTAAACAAAAGTGTGCATTTTATGATACTGCCCCTTGTGAACAGCCCAAATCCTCCGGTCAGTCAGCTTAGCACTTACCTCAAAGACCTGTTGTATCTTCATGAAATCCTCCACACAGAGCTGATTTTCAAGGAGGCCTGTGCCATAGTCTTTACTCACAGTAACACCTTCTGTTTTTTCAAGGCATGTTGTCTCCAGCTGTGGCCCCTTGTTTAATTCAAGTGCAGCACCAGTGTAACCCCTGATAGCTTCACCCTTCCTCAGCATCCTTCAACCCTCTGTGTTTGTCTCTTTTGTTGCTGCTCTGTCCTTCAGTAGGTGCCTTTGGAAAGGGGCCCAGCTTAGACTAGAATTTAAAATGAAAGTTCCAACTATATAATGAAGCAAAATGTTTAAACAAAAACATTTTGCCCACTCACCCACCCAGTGATGTTCTTGCCCCCAAAGGCCACCTTGCCAGCAAATGTGGAGTTGTTTGTTCCCTCTATCCTGGTGTGTTTGTATGTTTCCTGGCAACCAACATTAAGCCAACTTACTTTCCCTTTCCCTCCCTGTGCCTGACCAATGCCTGAACTGAAGGTCTGAATGTTTAAAGTTGTCTTTAAGTTATGTTTTAGAAGACTAGTTCACCTTACTCATTTTCAATTAAGGTACATCCTCTATTATTTAAAGACAATGCTGAAAAATATATTTTCTATGAAGCATGATATGATTAGCCAAAGAAAAGAGCTTGACATTAAAGAAATTTATACTTTCCACTCACAAAATATCTTATTTTTATTTAATAAAGGTCTGCTCCTTATATTCCCTTTGTTATAATATTCATGTACACATGTAAGGATAACTCAGAAAAGGTTCCAACTCATTAAAACTGTAAGAGAAAGGAAAACAAATATCATTACCTGAAAAACAATGATAATTTTACTACATTGCTACATCTATCTATACCATCCCCATTTCAGCTAATAAACATGAAAAGGAGAAGTGGGGTGGGGAACAGTAACTTGTAGCGCCCACACTACTACCGGTTCACCATATCCTAGCGAGGGGCTGAGGATTAAAACAGCGACAAGACAGAGGGTCATTCGTCTCAGTAGAATGCCCTTTATTGACAGAAGGAAGAGGCCTTAAATACATGCTTACAGCACAATGGAAGAACCTAGGAGGGCAGAAGTTCTCTACAGATGTTTTACATTCTAGCATTACACCAATATGCAGGATACGCAAGCAAGGGACCTCCAGTAAGCTTTTTAGAAGAAATGAAACTGGCAGGGAATTAGCATAGGGAGGACATCTGATCAAGGTCATCAAGCAAGGCAACAGCTACCCAAGGAACGGGGTCAGGGCCCAACAGTAACTGCTGGTTGTTTTACTGTGGTTGTGTTTTTGTTTGTTTAGTGTTCTTGGTGTTGTTTGGGATTTTGTTTGTTTGGGGGTAGTTGTCATGTCCATTTTCCAGGAACTACACTTGGAAATTCCCACTCCTTCCTTTACTTGGACTCCATACAACTTTACCAAGCATGCAGTATCATTATTCCTACTTTATGAGTGATGTGATAACATAGAGAAATTAGTAAGATGTGAACCACAGCAGAGTGGTTCTCAAGCATCAACCCTTGTATTTCAGATGGTTAGTATCTTATTTTCATCTTCTTGAAATGAAAACATGGCAGAAGGGCTTCCCTTGGGTCTGGTCCAGCTGTAAGGGTCTATGAGCTCCACAGTGCATGGTCATGCTGAGAGCCATTCCCACAACACAGAGGAGGTTTTCTGCAAGCTTCCTATGACAGCTAACAATAAAATAAAAACAAATAAAAATTAAAAAAATTTTTTCACTCATGCATCCATCCACTCATTCATATATTTATTATATGTTCAAAAATCCATAAGATTTATTTAGACCTAGTGCCTGATTTCTGTGAGGCTTACAGTTTAATGGGGCAATTATCTATCTAATTTGTTTTTCAAGACAAATCTAACCTCTTGCTGCTTACAGTGCTGTGTTCAGAAAGACTCTGAAGACATGTGTGCAGAGGAAAGGATGGCATTACAGATTACAGATAATATATCATAGATGCAGAAGGGCAAATGGGAGAACTTACAAGTTTATCTTTTCTTTGTGTGTTTGTGCATGCTCATGTTTGTGTGGGTGCACATATATGTGTGTACATCAGGAAGCAAAGGGGTATTCCAGTATCCTACATCAACTGCCACCCACCTGTTTTTTCTTTCATTTTATTAAGACCAAGTCTCTCCCTGGCTTGGTCTTCCCAAATAGGGTCATCTAGCTCACCAGCATGACCTAGGGATCTTTCTGTTTCCTGTCTCTACCTATCCAGGATTGGGATGATAAGCTTGTGCACCACGCCTAACTTGTGTGTAGGTTCTGAGGATCAAATTTGAATCTTCAGGTTTGTAAAGCAAGGACATTAACAGTGTAATCATCTCCTCAGCCACAGTATGTACCTTTCCTGGATTAGCCTCTCTTACACATTAGGAAAACATTTTTAGGAGTGCAATCATGTATGCCACACTAAGTTATCTCACACGGGAACAAATTTTGTCTGCCTACCACTTTATTGGATAAGTTAACAATGGTTTATATCAGCTAGATCAGTCCCATGTCTGTTTGTAAAATATTTTATAGTGATATTCTATAGAGTTGGGCTTTGTTCAGTAACAGATACTAATGAGGGAGGGAAGAGGGAAAAAGAAAAAACATCCGCAAAGCTACACCAGAAGAGGCAGGTATCCCACTGGCTGATGATGCAAAATTCCCTAATTATTCTAAGACCATTAAGCTGACTGGCCTACTTAGCTCCCATAAAGATGTATCTCTAAATGTTTTCATTGCTAAGACAGCAATGTGTAATGAGAAACTAACTAATTGAGCTAGGAACTAATCAATTCACACAGTTGTCTTTCTGGAAAATTATGGCAGCAGAAATCATTCTTGATAGTCAAGTCTTAAACGGCTCTAATGTTCATTATGGTCGTATGGGTAATTTTCAGGTTACCTTTTTTTTAGTCGTGTAAAATTCATAACCAAGCTCTTAATTGCTGAACTTGAACTCCTTTGCTATTTTCTGTGAATCAATTAAAATTCTATAAGGAAAAAAACAGGATGAAGTCTATGTGTCCAGTGTTGATATTTTGCTAAGGCAAAGGACTTATAAATTAATAATGGCTCACTTCTCCTGCAGGGATAGGCCAATCTCCACCAGCACAATAGAGCACCCAAGGGCCAAATGGACCCACACACCTACCTGCTTTTGCTTCCTTTAAAATCTTGGGACTTTTCCACTGAGCAGATGCCCCATCTGTGGCTTTATGCTTACACTCCAGTCCATATCCAAATCCCTTTGCTTTTTCTGTCCTGTAATTACTCTGCAGGGAGGTGAATTTATGCTCCTCTGTTTTCCTTGCCCCCTGTTGCCCACTTCTTTGGACTGGAGTTACAGCTAACTTTCTTCACTCTCACCTAGAATTCTCTTCCCATCTCCTCATTGGAAATGGTTCAAAGACAAGGCTGCTGCTGCTTCTCTGATCCAGGAGAGAGTTACCTCCCCACTAGCTTCTGGTCTTCCGAACCTACGCCTTCCCAACATGACCATACTGACCAAGCAGTTAAAAGCAGCTTCCTCCTAGAGGCCATGGTGGAGCATGCGGTTAACTTCATCTTTTTAGCCCTTGGGTAAACATTTGTTTCTTCATTCCTCTGTTCATCATCTTCTAGGTACAATTAATTGCCCCGTCTATTCTGCAAACACAGCATTTTGTTTTATTTTTGTACTTTAGCAATAATCGTGTTTTTCTATATCATAACATAGCTGTCTGTGTCTCCCTTCCCTACTAGGGCAAAACACCTTGAAAACATGACTTTACCTCAGGAATGCCTGTGACCTTACATTGCCCTTCAAAAAGCTGATCATCGGCTATACAACAGCAGTGATGTGAGCTAATTCTTTGGACAGCATGAGCAAAAGCAAAACTTACCTATGGGTTACTACTAATCAGCACAGGGCCCTGAGCACAGATATCACTGAGTCAGAAAAAGGCATAATCTGATCAAAAGACAAACAATATTTGAGATCCTGTCATTTTGATGGTTGGTCTTGACTGTGCATAAATTCTGTCAACTTGGCAGAATTTAGAAGCACCTTAAAAATACACCTCTGGAAGGACTTGTAGGACATTCTCAGAAAGATAAGTTGAGGGGTAGGCCTAGTGATATTACTGCAAGATACTTAATGTTTTATCTTTTTCCTATCCCAGTACATATAACCTCAGATTGCATACCATACTAGGGCAGTGATACTAAGAACATTATGAATATCATTTCATCCAGTTCTCTTGCAAGCCCCATGCTATGCCCAGGATAACTACTACCAGATTTTAGTGGAAAAAAAAATCTGAGGCATACATAGATATGCATCAAGTAACAAAGAAACACCAGGGCTGGATGAAATCCAAAATACCTGTCCATACACTTCCTCCTACAAATTCCCAGAAAGAAAAACCTGCTAAAAGCCACAGCAAATCCATTCCAGTTTAGGAACTAAGATTTACTAAAAGGAAGGAAACATGAAAGTAGATACTAGGCAATGAAGTGGAAGGTGCTTAGCATCCAGAGTCAGGTCACACTCAAGTCTTGGTTCTTCTTTTCATTCCTATAATCACAGCTAGGTTGTATACAATGAAGATGGTAATACTGTTTAACGTATAGAATAGTTTTCTAGGCTTTAATGGAAAACTATAGTGAAAACTGAAATGTATAATGGAAACATACTATGTGCATAAGTTAGTAACAGTAAAGAAAAGGTTCCTGAGCCAGGCAGTGGTGTTGCACGCCTTTAATTCCAGCACTCGGGAGGCAGAGGCAGGCAGATCTCTGTGAGTTTGAGGCCAGCCTGGTCTCCAAAGCGAGTTACAGGAAAGGTGCAAAGCTACACAAAGAAACTACAAAAAAAAAAAGAAAGAAAGAAAAGAAAAAGAAAAAAGAAAAAAGGAAAGGCTCCTGAAACCTTGTGGAGATGTAGTAGGATTTTGTACAGGACTGGAACATTTTAATTGTGAGTTACAATGAAGCCAATTTATCTGCATCAGAGCATGCCATGTCTACACTGAGATTCTGTAACTGTTTTCATTGCTCCTAAGAAGGTCTAATGTCCAAAGCTATCCCAGAGAGCAATGTCATATCAGTATTTCAAGATTAGTCAAAAATGCAATGAATGATGAGAGATATAGGGGTGAAATGAGTTAGCATTTTGTAAAAACATTTTCATCTTTAGCATTAGGCAGAGCTAATGGCCATTTGCAGTGGTCTTTACTGAGATGTGGTCTGCTTGATATTCTGAATTTTTTTTAAACTGAATATTTTTTAAATTTATCCCTCCTCCCTCTCTTAGACTGAACTCCAGATACCCCACCCAGTGTCTAGCTGTGGATCTGCATCTGTTCCCATCAGTCACTGGATGAAAGCTCTATGATGACAGTTAGGGTAGTCGCCAATCTGATTACAGGGAAGGCCAATTCAGACACCCTCTCCACTATTGCTAGGAGTCTTAGCTTGTGTCATCCTTGTGGGTTCCTGGGAATTTCCCTAGCATCAGGTTTCTCCCTAACTATATAGTAGCACCTCTATCAAGGTATCTCTTTCATTTCTCTTCCTCTCCATCCTTCCCCCTACTTGATCATCCCCTGCCCTGATGTTCTCATCCCCCATCCCCTCCCATCTCCCCCTCCCAGTTTGCCCAGTACTTATCTACTTCCTCCTCCCAGGGTAATTCATGTGTGTCCTTCTTAGGGTCCTCTTTGTTACCTAGTTTCTCTGGGGTTGTGGATTGTACCCTGATTATCCTTTGCTTTACACCTAATATCCACTTATAAGTGAGTAAATATTATATTTGTCTTTTGGGGTCTTGGTTACCTCACTCAGGATGATTTTTTCTAGTTCCATCCATTTGCCTGCAAATTTTATGATGCTATGTTGAGCAATACTCCATTGTGTCAATGTACCACAGTTTCCTTATCCATTCTTCTTTTGAGGGTCATCTAGGTTGTTTCCACATTCTGCTTATTATGAATAATGCTTCTATGAATATAGCTGAGTAAGTGTCCTTGTGGTATGATTGACCATCCTATGAGTATATGACCAAGACTGGTATAGCTGGGTCTTGAGCTAGATCAAGTCCCAGTTTTCTGAGAAACCACCATACTGATTTCTAGAGTGGTTATATAAGTTTGTACTCCCACCAGCAGTGGAGGAGTGTACCCCTTACTTCACATCCTGTCCAACATAAGCTGTCACTGGTGCTTTTGATCTTAGCCATTCTGACAGGTGTTAAGATGGTATCTCAGAGTCATTTTGATTTGCATTGCCCTGATGACTGAGGATGTTGAATAATTTCTTAAATGTCTTTTAGCCATTTCAGATTCTTCTGTTGTGAATTCTCTGTTTAGATCTGTACCTCATTTTTTAAATTAGATTATTTAGTATTTTGAGGTCTAGTTTCTTGAGTTATTTATGTATTTGGAGATCATCCCTTTGTCATATGTGGGGTTGGTGAAGATTTTTTCTCAATCTGCAGGATGCCATTTTGTCTTTTTGACTGTGTCCATTGCCTTACAGAGGCTTCTGTTTCAGAAGGTCCCATTTATTAATTGTTGTTCTCAGTGTCTGTGCTACTGGTGTTATATTAAGGAAGTAATCTCCTGTGCCAACACTTTCAAGGCTACTTCCCACTTTCTCTTCTATCAGGTTCAGTGTATCTGGATTTATGTTGAGGTATTTGATTCACTTGGACTTGAGTTTTGTGCATGGCAATAGATATGAATATATTTGCATTCTTCTACATGTCAACATCCAGTTATGCCAGCACTATTTGTTAAAGATGTTTTCTTTATTCCATTGTACAATTTTGGTTTTGTCAAAAATGAGGTGTTTATAGGTGTGTGGATTAATGTCATGGTTTTCAATTTGATTCTATTGATGCAGATGTCTGTGTTTATGCCAATGCTAAACTGTTTTTTATTACTATAGCACTATTAGTAGAGCTTGAATTCAGGGATGGTGATGCCACCCTGTAGTGCATGATCTTGATAATTTAAACATAGAAGCCAATATTAGGAGCTGAAAGATCATAGAGGCAGAGCAGCCAGCCACTAGCTCCATGAAATCCTCCACTGAAAAGAGGCCAAGCCCCTGTCTTCTCCTGCCTTATATTCCTCTCTCTACCAAGCAATATCACTTCTTGTCTTTCCGTACAGACCTCTAGACCTCTATGGTTAACTAATGGCTATTTTCACCCTCTGATCTTCAGGCAAGCTTTATTTGTTAGAGCACAAATAAAATATCACCACATTTCCCCTTTTTTGTCTAAAATACAAAAGAAGGTTATTATTGGGGAAAATTATAAAGGCCACTCCACGTAGTTAAAAGGAAGATTTATTTAGTGGATGACTTACAAATGAAGGAATGGATAGGTCGCGGGGGTCTGGGGAAAGTGTATCGCAATCCAGCGGTGTTCTCTGGAGCTCTGCACAATCAATCTCCACTATCCAGGGTCCAGGCCCAGAGAGCGCGCCCAGAGCGAGCGCTTGCCCATCCAGCTCTCAGGTTTCCAGCACCTCCCCTCGCCCCGCCTCGTAGGCGTGACAGTTGCCAGAGTCTCAATGGGGGTTGGAGCTTCCAGATCCAACCTGGAATGGCTACCCACTACATCTCCCCCTTTTTGTCTAAATAAGAAGGTTCTAAACTAATACAAGACTATATACAAAGGAATGGTTATCAAATATTGTCCAGAAATAATGAGGGATAATGACCTAGATAAGATGTAACTACAACCAATGCAAACAATATCAAGCAAGAAACACATTCTAAAATCCAGAGAAGTATAGAGCATAGGTAAACGGCATGTTATAAAGATCATTCAAAGGTGTCCTATCCTAAAGAACCTGGATCTAATACTTAATATGTTCTATCTAAGATATTATATATACTAAGTTGTAACTATAACTGCTAGTCTTCAATCCCATCAAAGACCTGAGAAGGAACATAATGGTACCTGAGAAATGGTAGACGGATGCAAGCAACTTCGGGAATCTTGCAAGAGTAGACCAAGACAGCTGGCAGCCTGGACAGTCACCTAATGTTTCTCAGCATTGTTGGTGCATTCAAATTGGCTACAGGCCTAGAGTATCTGACAGACCATTTTCGGAAGCAGGATTTCTGAAAGACCATCTTACCCTGTCTTGGCAGAGTATAGTGGTCGCTTTCCTTGTGTCCCGCTTGTCCAGAAAGGACAGCATTGCATTTGTACTGTCAGCCATCAAGGCAAGGGCAGTTCTTTGCCCAGTAGGCCATTTTGTGCCAAAAAGACAAACTTCCAAATGGAAATGTCTTAGAAGCCCAACATTCTCTCGGGATCAATTGGTGCAGCCAGGAGCAATTGTGCCTCACGTCAACAGAATTCTAAGTTATTTAAATGTCATATTCTCTAGGTCTATGAAGTGTTTGAAGATTACCTGTCCATCTGACCTATGTATCTGTAAATCTGGATAACCTAACTAATGTAACTATAGAGATGACAGGCATAGGCGACTATAAATCTATAAATCTTATCTACCGAAATAACCTAAGGACTAAGGCTTCACGTAAATAAGATAAACAGTCTATAAGCAAATGTATGGTGAAGAACGATGACTTCAAAATTGTGACAATACAGAAGATATCTATAACAGAGGTAGGAATATATAGTGCGACATGCAATATGACAATAATCTTAAATATATATCAATATACCAAATATCCTAACAGAAGTAGAACATATATAAAGTATGACAGATATAAATTTACATTTGTATCAATATAAAAATGTTTCAAATAAGAGTAGAAATATATGTACATTATAACAAATATAGTTCTGTATTTGTATCAATATACAAATTATCTTAAACAGGAGTATAAAAATAGTTTACATTTGTATCAACATATAAGAATCTATAACAGTACAAATTACAGTGCAAATTGTCTAAGGTTGCTATTTTACCAAGTTTGTTTACTAGTATATACAATGATTTACCATCATATCTTATACCTATCCGTTCCATTTCTTCCGCCCCCCCCCTTTTTTTTTTTTTTTACAATACTGAGTTAATATTTTCTTCCACCCCCAACCCTACAACCGTCATCCATAACCCTGAGAATTATGAAACCTAAGGGAGAAGGGGCGTCGTTTTCTTAGAATTGTTTCCTGCCGTTTAGGGGGTGATGTTATCTCTGTTGGGTACTGTGAGAAAGCTCAGATAGTTAAATCTTAGTTAGACTAACTGTAGGTTCTGTAGCAAGTTTTAGAGTAATGGGTAAGATTGTCTGAAATTCTGGCAAGAAGTGTAGTATGATGATGATTACCATGGCATCATTCTGGATTGGGTAGAGTTGTTGTTGTTGGGGCCCCATCTTCCTTCTGGAGACTTCTGAGATTGGTATTGGAAAAACTTATTTGTTATCAAAAATGGGAGGTTTGGATTTAAAGAGGACATAGCATGTAAGAAAGGATTCTGAGAAATCAAGAGTAAGCATGGAGAGAATTAGAATTTAGAAGACAATGGTCCCTTATTATTGGTTTCCTTCTGTCTCACACCAGAGGGCTCTTCTGATACGGGACTGAAGAATCTCTCAAACTTTTCTTTTAGCAATATGCTTGGGTTTAGAGAAGGAGTGAGCCAATTCCATCTCCAAAGCCAGCTTGGCTATAATTGAATTGGAACCACAACTTTTTTAGATTGATAGAGAGAAAGATGTTAGACAGTGAGATTTTACCATGTGTAGATTGGTACCAATAGATTCTTCCTTTCTGTTGTAAATATCCGGATATCCAAGGCCTTATAATTTTTGGAAGATGGGTATTTCCATTATCCTGGAAAGACAAAAACAGAACCCTACCCCACCCTTTGATTGTTAAATTTTCTTACAACTTGTAGAGATGTCACATTGGTGAATGATCTTTTACTTCTCTTCATCAAGGGGTTTTTCCTGTTCGAATCGAATTTTTATTAATTTTGTTGGTATCCATAGCTTTTCTTCTCCTGCAGAAACAAAGGCAAAACCCCTTCCCCAACGTAGAACATATCCAGGTTTCCATTCTGAGGTCAGCACATCCTTGAAATAAACTGGTTGGTTTAGCTCAGGAGTTTTGTCTGTCGTCCAATGTCTCTCCGCAGCTGTTGTTCCTTTCTCATTAGCATTGAGAAAATTCAAGGTTAATAAAGCACTATGCAGTCTATTTCTAGGAGTCATTGTTACCTGTTGCTGTTTATTTAGCATATCCTTTAAAGTTCGATTGGATCTCTCTATGACTGCTTGGCCTGTGGGATTATGTGGTATACCTGTAACATGCTTTATATTGTAATAAGCAAAGAACTGTCTCATTTTATTGGAGACATATGCTGGGGCATTGTCTGTCTTAATTTGTACAGGTATTCCCATGATGGCCATAACTTCTAATAGGTGTGTAATCACAGAATCAGCCTTTTCAGAACTCATAGGAGTTGCCCATTGAAATCCTGAATAGGTGTCAATGGTATGATGTACATACTTTAATCTTCCAAATTCTGCAAAATGAAACACATCCATCTGCCAAATTTCATTTCTTTGTATACCTTTTGGATTACTCCCTGCAGGTAATGGAGTTTGGTTATAGATGGAACAAGTAGGACATTTTTTTACAATATCCTTAGCCTGTTGCCAAGTGATGGAGAAATCCTTCTTCAAACCTTTGTTATTTACATGGTGTTTCTTATGACATTCTGAAGCTTCTAGCACATTACCTATTAGTAACTGATCAATCTCATCATTACCTTGTGCTAAAGGTCCTGGTAGACCTGTATGTGATCTGATATGTGTTATATATATAGGATGTTCCCTTTTTCTGATGATTTCCTGCAATTGTATGAATAATGAAGTTAATTCTGTATTATCAGGAATAAATTCAGCAGTTTCAATATGTAAAACAACTCTCTCTGCATATTGAGAGTCAGTGACTATATTGAGGGGTTCTGTGAAGTCCATCAGTACCATAAGAATGGCATACAGTTTTGCCTTTTATACAGAGCTATATGGACTTTGTACCAGTTTACTTAAGTCTCCTGATTTATATCCTGCTTTCCCTGATTTATTTGCATCAGTGTAGAATGTGAGGACTCCAGAAATTGGCTTTTGTCGTACAATGTGAGGAAGGACCCATTCAGTCTTCTTTATGAATTCTATTCTCTTGATTTTGGGATAGTGGTTGTTAATCTCTCCCAAAAAGTTACTGCAGGCTCTCTGCCAGTATTCATTATCTTTCCATAGTGATGAAATTTCCTCATTAGTTAAAGGTACTACAATTTCTGCTGGGTCCATTCCTGTCAACTGGCGAAGTCTTAATTTACCCTTTTGAATCAAATCAGAGATCTTTTCTATATAAGTCTTTAATTTCTTATTTGGTTTACGTGGTAGGAATATCCATTCCAATATAATATCTTCCCTCTGCATCAAAATACCTGTTGGGGAATGTCTGGAAGGGAATATGACAAGAATGCATTTAAGTTCTGGATCCACACGATCCACATGTGCTTCTCGAATTGTCTTTTCTACTAGAGCCAATTCCTTCTCAGCTTCGGCTGATAATTCTCTTGGACTATTTAATTCTTTGTCCCCTTCTAGAGTATTAGCCAAATTTTTTAGTCCATCTTTGGGTATTCCCATGATACCCAGTAAGTTAGAAATGCTTCCTAATAACTTTTGAAAATCATTAAGAGTCTTCAATCTATCTCTTCTTAGTTGTACCTTTTGGGGTCTAATTTTTTGTAGCTCTATCTTATATCCTAAGTAATTAATAGAATCTCCTCTTTGTATTTTTTCAGGAGCAATTTGCAGTCCCCAGCGAGGCAAAACTTTTTTTACTTCTTTAAACATGCTTTCTAATGTATCTAACTTTGGATCAGCTAATAGGATATCATCCATATAGTGATAAATTATGGATTGTGGAAACTTTACACGAATTATCTCTAATGGTTTCTGCACAAAGTATTGACACAAAGTAGGGCTGTTTAACATTCCCTGTGGGAGGACCTTCCATTGATATCTCTTGACTGGCTGAGAATTATTATAATTAGGTACTGTGAAGGCAAATTTTTCTCTATCATTTTCCTGTAAGGGTATGGTAAAGAAACAGTCTTTCAAGTCAATAACTATTATAGGCCATTCTTTTGGTAGCATAGAGGGCAAGGGGATCCCAGTCTGTAGGGAGCCCATTGGCTGAATTACTTTATTAATAGCTCTCAGATCTGTCAGCATTCTCTAATTACCAGATTTTTTTTTAATAACAAATACAGGAGAATTCCAAGGGCTGGTAGATTCTTCAATGTGTTGAGCATTTAACTGCTCTTGAACCAGCTGTTCTAAAGCTTGTAGCTTCTCTTTTGTCAAAGGCCATTGTCCAACCCAGACAGGTTTATTAGTTAGCCATTTTAAAGGTAAGGCAGTTGGTACTTCTGAGAGTTCAACAACAGTCGTGCTCTGTTTGTGAACAGCCTGAATGGTTGGTGACTGATTTTTATAGCATGTTATGATATTATTTCTAGAAACATGTATTGGTCTGTATTCCTTTTCTGAAAGTGTAGGAATTTTAATCTGGGTATTCCAGTGTTGTAACAGATCTCGGCCCCAAAGATTTACTGCTACATTTGTTACATATGGCTTCAGCCTTCCTCTCTGTCCTTCTGGCCCTATGCATTCAACCCATCTCGAACTCTGTTTTATTTGAGATAGGGTGCCAATCCCTAACAGTTGGACATCTACCTCTTGAAGAGGCCAATTTGGATGCCATGATTTTGGTGTAATTATAGTCACATCTGCACCTGTGTCTACCAGGCCCTCCAGAACCAGGCCATTAATTCGAATTCTAAGCTTTGGTCTTTGTTCATTTATGGAAGTCTGCCAAAATATTTGTTTTATAGTGTTCTTCGTAAACTGTGATCCATCTATCAAAGCTGTTTTATCATCCATTGCAGTATCGGTTTTTACATTAGGCATTGGTTTATTCAGTTGTCCTGGAGAGGAATTTCTTCCACAGTGGCTGGGAATGTTCGTACTACATTTGATTTGGGGCCTGCAAGAGGCCCCCTGAGGCGTTTCCCGCCAGTAAAGGGTTGCCTTGTATATCTATTTTTGATCTACACTCATTGGTCCAATGTTGGCCTTTGCCACACTTTCTACATAATCCAGGAGGTGGTTGGGGTCTCCTGTTTAGGCTATTCCTAGAAGGAGTATTACTTCTAGGAGTACCCCACGTACAGTTTTTACTTATATGACCTGGTGTACCACACTTAAAACATTTGGTAACACGGGGCCTTCTTTCACCTCTGGGATTTGTCTCTCCTATCCAAGCCTCATTACTGTAGTTAAGAGACTGAACACCATTAGTGTACTGAATCCATTCTTCCAAAGGAGCTGATCTGATCTTTAGTGGTGTAAGTATTCTTCTGCACTCTGCATTAGCATTGTCGAATGCCAAGGACTCAGTTAATACTTTTCTTAATTCTTTATTTGATACAGCTTTTGTTATAGCTGTGTTCAGCCTTTGTAAAAAATCAGTGAAAGATTCATGTGGTCCCTGAAATATCTTTGTGTATACCTCAGTTGGTTTTCCAGGTTCTGGAATTTTTTCCCAAGCATTTAGAGCTGCTGTACGGCATAGGGATATTGTATGCTCATCATAAGTGGCTTGTACATTCCTGTCAGCAAAACATCCCTCACCAAGTATTTGATCTTGGGAGATCACAAAACCTCTGAGTTTACCTTGTTGTTCTAAATTTTTTGCCTCTTCTCTCAACCAGCTCTTCCACTGTAGCTGCTGGCTATATTCTAGAACAGCTGAAATTAACTGATGCCAGTCATCTGGGATGATTCTATGTGAGGTAGACCATGAATTTAACATCTGTTTTACGTATGTGGAATGTATCCCATACGTAACTACTGCTTCCTTTATATTTTTAAAGTCCCTTGTTGAAATTGGTTGTAATGTATATGTCATATATGGCTCGGGGTGTGTGTCATCTGCTGGCTTCTCATGGACGATAACAGGATAAGCCATTGTATGAGAGCTGTTTGGAGATGTTACAACCTCTATGGTCTTGACCTTCTGCTTATTAGTTTCCTTGTCACGTTTACTGAGAGTTTCTTCTAGGGCTTGCAAACGAGCACCTAGGGTCTGTTCTAGGGAGTGAACCTCCTCTCTTGTAAGGGACTCCAGATTTCTCATGGAATCATAGACATTTTTATTTTCCTCAGAAGTACATGATTCCATGGACCTTATCTTATCAATTAATGATAATCTTTCTTCCTTATGCAATGTCTGAGTAGCCATAACTTCACTCTGGAGAGTTAGTGTTCTATCCATTAGATATTCATATTTATTATCAATAAAATCAATTTTGGGTACAAGCCTGTTTTGTAAATCCTGATTAGTAGATTCTAGAGAAAGAATCTTTTCCTGTAAGCCTTCATTACTATCTTTTAAAGCAGATTCCAGAAAGAGAATCTTTTTCTGTAAGCCTTCATTGCTATCTTTGAAAGCAGATTCTAGAAAGAGAATCTCTTTCTGTAAGTCTTCCTTGCCATCTCTTAAAGCAGATTCCAGAAAGAGAATCTTTCTCTGTAAGCCCTCACTGCTATCTTTGAAGGCAGATTCCAGAAAGAGATTTTTCTTCTGTAAGTCTTCATTGCCATCTCTTAAAGCAGATTCCAGAAAGAGAATCTCTTTCTGTAAGCCCTCACTGCTATCTTTGAAGGCAGATTCCAGAAAGAGACTCTTTTTCTGTAAGTCTTCATTGCTATCTTTTAAAGCAGATCCCAGAAAGAGAATCTCTTTCTGTAAGCTTTCATTGCTATCTTTGAAGGCAGATTCCAGGAAGAGAATCTTTTTTTGTAAGCCCTCATTGCTATCTTTGAAGGCAGATTCCAGAAAGAGATTCTTTTTCTGTAAGCCTTCATTGCTATCTTTTAAAGCAGATTCCAGAAAGAGAATCTTTTTCTGTAAGCCTTCATTGCTATCTTTTAAAGGAGATTCCAGAAAGAGATTCTTTCTCTGTAAGTCTTCATTGCTATCTTTTAAAGCCTGTATCAGTCCCAATAATGACTCATCTTTGTTCTTATTATTAAAGCAGTGTTTGAACACTGTGTGAATTATTACGATGAATGCCAAAATGGTACAGGCCAAATATGCCTGAGGAAGGTCATATATTTCCAGGAGAATGTCATTCATCATACAGGCAAAAAGGTTTTTAAATTCTTGTGAGGTAATGTTGTCAGCCATATTACAAGAATTACTCAAAATTTGTTAGTCAATTTTAAGATGTAAAATTATCAAGTACTTTTAAATAAATAAATAAAACACTGCTTTGCCTGTCTTACCTTTCCGTGGTGCGCGGGGTGTAGTAGCGCTTCTCAGCCAGCAGGCGGTGCTGGTACAGCTCCAAAGCAGGGCCTGCTGGCGACCTTGGCTGGCGGCAGCTGGAGGCAGATGGCGGGATGGCCGGGAGCTGGGGGCCGGATACCTCACTCGCAGCGGTTTTTCACTGGTCTGGGGGCTAAGCTAGGGAGCTGAGACCGGACTAGCTGCTCCCCTTTTCGGGAATGGACTGGTTATATGGAACTTTGCAGGTGGGTTTAGGTACCCGCCAGCCGGGGAGCAGGCTGAGGGCAGGAGCCGCCCAGACCTTTGGAATTTGACCCACGTGGGCGCCAGATATTGGGGAAAATTATAAAGGCCACTCCACGTAGTTAAAAGGAAGATTTATTTAGTGGATGACTTACAAATGAAGGAATGGATAGGTCGCGGGGGTCTGGGGAAAGTGTATCGCAATCCAGCGGTGTTCTCTGGAGCTCTGCACAATCAATCTCCACTATCCAGGGTCCAGGCCCAGAGAGCGCGCCCAGAGCGAGCGCTTGCCCATCCAGCTCTCAGGTTTCCAGCACCTCCCCTCGCCCCGCCTCGTAGGCGTGACAGTTGCCAGAGTCTCAATGGGGGTTGGAGCTTCCAGATCCAACCTGGAATGGCTACCCACTACAGGTTATGACTAATATAAGAAAACTATATACAATACATACAATAACTACATATAATATATACAGGAAATGATTACATCAACAATGTCTAGTCTATTAACAATTGACAAATTCAGAGAAAATACTCCACAGATCCTGGTGAGTCCAAAAGGTTGTGCCTAATTCATTTTCTATTCTAATTTGCATTACCAAAACTATCTTTTAATATCTCTCCACCCTATATATTTTACACCTCTTAATGAGTTTCTTTTCTGAATCTGTCAACAAGGAAAACTATAAAATGCTGTGGAATAATTCTCTTGTACATTGTAAAGATTTGTAACTCAAATTGTATTGGTGAAACTATAGGCATTCCCTGGTTATATGGAACTTTACAGGGGGGGTTAGGTACCTGCCAGCCGTGGAGGAGGTTGAGAGTGGGAGCCACCCAGGCCTTTAGAATTTGCCCCACATGAGCGCCAGATATTGGTGAAATTATTAAGGCCACTCCATGTAGTTAAAAAGGAGGTTTATTTAGTGGTGTAACTTACAAATGAAGGGATAGGTAGGTTGCAGGGTCTGAGGAAGACATAGCACAGTCCAGAGGTGTTCTCTGGAGAACTCTGCTTGGTCTACCTCTAGCGTCCAGGGACTAGGAACCAAGAGAGGGTGGCACATCTTGTAGGTGTGACAGTTACCAAAGCCTCAATGGGGGTTGGAACTTCCAGATCAAAGCTGGAATGGCTGCCCACTACAAAATTGTTTTAATAAAACACTGATTGGCCAGTAGCCAGGCAGAAAGTATAGGTGGGGCAACCAGACTAGGAAAATTCTGAGAAGAGGAAGGGCAGAGTCAGTAGTCTCCAGTCAGATGCAGAGGAAGCAAGATGAAAATGCGACACTGAAAAAAAGTACCAAGTCATGTGGTTAAACATAGATAAGAATTATGGGTTAATTTATGTGTAAGAGGTAGTTAGTAATAAGCCTGAGCTACTAGCTTATCATTTATAAGTAATATTAAGCCTCTGAGTCAATTATTTGGGAATCAGCTGAGAGATGTTTGGGAATTGCTGGTGGGACAGAAACTTCCACCTACAGTTCCTCTATTGTACAAAATTGTTTTGGCTATCCTGAGTTCTTTGATTTTGAATATGAAGTTGAGTATTGTTCTTTCAAGGTCTGTAAAGAATTTTGTTGGAGTTTTAATGGGGATTGAATTGAATCTGTAGATTGCTTTTGGTAAGATTGCCATTTTTACAATGTTGATCCTACCTGTTTATGAGCATGGGAGATCTTTCCATTTTCTGATATCTTCTTCAATTTCTTTCTTCAAAAAGGTAAAGTTCTTGTCATACAGGTATTTAATTTGTTTGGTTAGAGTTATCCTAGCTTTTTTACATTATTTGTGGATATTACAAAGGGTGATGTTTCTCTGATTTCTTTCTTGGCCTGTTTATCATTTGAATATATGTAGGCTACTGATTTTTTTAATTAATCTTGTATTCTGCCACATTACTGAAGTTGTTTATCAGCTGTAAGAGTTCTCTGGTAGAATTTTTGGGATCACTTATGTATATTATCATATTATCTTCAAATAGCAAAAGTTTGACTTCTTCCTTTCCAGTTTGCATCCCTTTGATCTCATTTTGTTGTCTTATTGCTTTAGCTAGTACCATATTGAATAGATATGGAGAGAATGGACAGCTTTGTCTTGTTCCTGATTTTAGTGGAATCACTTTGAGGTTTTTCTCCATTTAGTTTGATGTTGACTGTTGGCTTGCTTTATATCGCCTTTATTGTGTTTAGGGACTTTTTTTTAATCCCTGATCCCTCTAAGACCTTTATCATGATAAGGTGTTGGATTTTTTTTTCAAAGGCTTTTCAGCATCTAATGAAATGATCATGTAGGGTTTTTTTCTTTCAGTTTGTTTATATGGTAGATTTCATTGACAGATTTTTGTATGTTGAACCATCCTTGCACCTCTGCTATGAAGTCTATTTGATCGTGGTGGATGATTCTTTTATGTGTTCTTGGACTGGGTTTGCTAGTATTTTATTTAGTATTTTTACATCAATGTTTATGAGAGAGATTGGTCTGCAATTCTCTTTCTTTGTTGTGTCTTGGTATAGTTTGGGAATCAGAGTAACTGTGGCCTCATAAAAGAGTTTGGCAGTGTTTTTTCTGTTTCTATTGTGTGGAACAATTTGAGGAATATTGGTAATAGCTCTTCTTTGAAATTCTGGTAGAATTCTGCACTGAAACACGCTAGCCCTGGACCTTTTTAGGTTAAAAGATTTTCAATGACTGCTTCTATGCCCTTAGGGCTTATAGGTCAATTTAAATTATTTATCTGGTCTTGATTTAATTTTGGTATGTGGTACCTATCCAGAAAATTGTCCATTTACTTTGGATTTTTCAATTTTGTGGAGTACAAGTCTTTGATGTATGATCTAATGGTCTCTGGATTTCCTCAGTGTCTATTGTTATGTCCCCCTTTTCATTCCTGATTTTCTTAATTTAGATATTCTCTCTCTGCCTTTTGGTTAGTTTGGATAAGGGTTTGTCTATCTTGTTGATTTTCTCAAAGATCAACTCTTTGTTTCATTGATTCTTTGTATTGTTCTCTTTGTTTGTAATTTATTGATTTCAGCCCAAAGTTTGATTATTTTCTGCCATCTACTCCTCCTGGATGAATTTGCTTTTTATTGTTGTTGTCACAGAGCTTTTAGGTGTGCTATTAAGTCACTAGTATAAAATTTCTCCAAATTATTTATGGGGGTACTTGGTGCTATGAACTTTCCTCTTAGCACTGCTTTCATTGTTTCCCATAAGTTTGGGTATGTTGTGAATTCATTTTTATTGAATTCTAGGAAGTCCTTAATTTCTTTCTTTATTTCTTCCTTGACCCAGTGGTGACTCAGTTGAGCATTGCTCAGTTTCCATGAGCTTGTTGTTTTTCTGTACTTTGTGTTGTTGTTGAATTCTAACTTCAAGCCCTGGTGATCTGATAAGATACTGGGGGTTACTCCAATTTTTTTTGTGTATGTTGATATTTGCTTTGTGACTGAGTATGTGGTCAATTTTTAGAGAAGCTTCCATGAGGTGCTGAGAACAAAGTATATTATTTTGTGTTTGAGTGAAATGTTCTAGAGATATCTGTTAAGTCCATTTGAGTCATAACATCTGTTAGTTCCCTTATTTATCTGGCAGATCTGTCCATTGGTGAGAGTGGGGTGTTGAAGTCTCCCATTATTGATGTGTGGGGTATGATGTGTGATTTAATCTTTAGTAAAGTTTCTTTTACAAATGTGGGTACCCTTGTGTTTGAGGCATAAATGTTCAGAATCAAGATGTCATCTTGATGGATTTTTCCTGTGATGAATATGAAATGTTCTTCTCCATCTCTTTTGATTAATTTTAGTTTGAAGTCTATTTTGTTAGATATTAGGATAGCTACACTATCTTGTTTCTTAGGTCCATTTGATTGGAAAAAATCTTTTCTTAACCCTTTACTCTGAGGTAGTGTCTGTCTTTGAAGTTGAGATGTGTTTCTTGTGTGCAACAAAAGGATAGATCCTGTTTTTATCCCCATTCTGTTAGCCTGTGTCTTTTTATAGGCAAATTGAGTCCATTGGTTTTCCTTCTAGTACTTTCTGTAGGGCTGGATTTGTAGATAGGTATTTTTTTTAACTTATTTTGTCATGGAATATCTTGCTTTCTCCATCTATGGGGGTTGGAAATTTTGCTGGATATAGTAGTCTGGTCTGGTATTTGTGGTCTCTTATTGTCTGAAAAATGTTCACCCAGGGCCTTCTGGCTTTCACAGTCACCCGGGACTCTCACATGGCATTTGTATGAAACCATCCACTGGAGCATGAGTAACTAACTGGACAGTAGCTACAGCACTGAAGACAATGATTTTCTTCTTCTGCAGCAGCCCTAAATTGCCTTGAGCTTCCTTATGTGTGGTGTAGCCTCATAAGCCTCTCCCCCATCAATAACTATTTACTGCCTCAGTCTTATACAAGGTCTATGCTGACAACCACAGCTGCTGAAAGTTGTTGAGCACCCTGGCCATGCCATACCCATAAGGCAGTGTTTCATAGACTTCTTCCCTCTTATTTGGCTCTTACATTTTTTTGGCCCTGTCTAATTTTTTAATAACAAGATGTTTAGAATATTATAAATATAGGCAGATAGAATGTGACCCTGTTAGATTCCTAGAGTGTACAAATTCCTAGAATTTCCTAGAATCTAGTTTTCCTAAATTTCTAGAATCACTCAAATCTGATACTCTTTTTATATTTATTAGATGTGGGATTTAATTCCACATGGACTCACTAAATGGAGCAGACTCAAGTGAAAACATACTGAAATAGAAATGATGTATGATACAGACAGAGACAGAGAGACATAAACACACACCATATACAGCATGTATACACACAAAAATAGAAAGATTATTTACTGAATACAATTTCAGTATAAAAAGGTTACAGAAAGAGCAGTAGATTGCATATATATATATATATATATATATATATATATATATATATCCTTTAAATCTATTTCTCATCCTTTGTTTCATGTCCTTTGTTTTCTGTTTTGCTTTCCTCCCCACTTACTATAAGAAAAAGAAGAGCAAAAATTGCATCAGCTCACACTCATGTGAAAAATGCTGCCATTTCACCTTTGTTTATGGCAAGAAATTCTGTGTAAGAAAGAAAAGAAAAAGGGAGCAATAAAATGGAATTCAAAACTTGTAAAAACCAAAGTTCTGAGGCAAACTGCACTTTAAAAGATTGAAAGCTGTAGTCCCAGGAGGGAAAAACACCACAATAAATACTTCTTCCAGAACATGGTGCTCCTGAACACAGTGTTTCTAATTAAATGCCCAGAGGACCGGGGCTCTATTTCTTCCCAGCAGGAACAGCAATTGTAAAATTAATATTGGAAACCCACCCGAAATCCAATTGTTGTGAGTGTACCCAGAGAAGTCATCTTCCGAAGTGCAGATGGTGCTTCATAATCACGGCCTCAGCCAAATGCTGCCACAGAAAATGCATCTCGATTACTCAATGCATTTTAGTTTTCTACTTTTCAAGATAAACTCTTACCACTGTCTAAAGAAATATGAGCTTCTTTTGGGAGGGCCTTAAAAACACACTCTGAAGTTAGGTAGGGAGACGTACATGTTCGGTGCCGCCGCCGCCGCCGCCGACGACGACGACAGGAGCGCTAATGACATTTTCATCTCCACTGCAGATGGAGGGGGCAGTTAGCTCTGCAACAAGCTCATCCATCTATTGAGAAAATTTAGTAGTGGAGATATGTGCCTTATAGACTTACCAAGTGGGATATTAAATTTAAGAAAGTAAGATAATTAAGTGAGGAGTGCACAGATCTGACAGTAACCAACTGCAGGAGCTTAAGGGAATCATTTAATATTTCTGGCTTCAGAATCTTCTCATTGAAAATGAAAGAATTAAATCAGAGGATCACTAAGGCTCCTCCAAGTACTTCCATTATAAATCATGGAGGAGGGAGCTCAAGAATGTAATGAGCTCTGTCTGATAAGAAAAGCTGCTGTGTTCTGTGTAATGGCATTGCATGAACCCCTGAAGTATAAAAAGCACAACTAAACAATGCCAGAACTTTTTTAAGATAGTGGATGAGATCATAACATAGACCAAGCATGAATCTGTCACTCAAGCATCTGTTAGCTCAGCCACACTCAGCCCTGCACTCCCTGCTTCTGGTGTTGGAAGTATGGTGGCATTTCAGCTCTAGCTCGTAGTGAAAAGATTAGTTATTTGGTTATTCATCAGTCACTCATTTCTTTATACATTGATTGAAGATTCATTCAAATAAGCTGGCCTTTGTTTTCATGAGAGGTACAGTCTACCAAGTGAGATAAGCTGGGGATTGCTGTACATTGTTACAAGAACACAGTGAGGTTGTGTCTAAGGAAGAGTGCACAGGAGCTCCTAGTCTACAGTTGAAAGGCTAGGAGAGGAAGATACATTGAGTGAGTTTTACCTATGACAGCACTCAAATGATGATTAGGTAGTGGGTAGATCAAATCCAGAAGAAAGAACAATTAAACAGAGGGAATGATCTATGCTAGATTATAGAGATGAAAGTTTTCATGATAACATTCCTGGGGACAAAAGTGGTGACCTTTAGGTAGCATTTTAGAATGAGGAAGATGTTCAGGTGAGAAAGTGAAAAAGACAAGACTGATTGGAGAGGAAATCTGGCCTGGAATTACACCCACTGTATTGTTGTCTGTGAGTACTCACTGAGGTAACACTGGGACTTCAGAAGTTTTCAGCTTTGGAATGTAATATGATGCTAAGCATTTGAAAAACTGAATTGGCCATTGGTTTCCCAGCAGTTCAATTCTAGGCAGATTTATAAATGATTGAGGCAGTTTTGAAAAATCCCATGTTTAACCCCATCCTAGAACAATTACTTAAAATCTATCCCTGCAGGTGGATTTCAGACATGAGCAGTTTTGAAGCATGTTACATGTTTCTTGTGTGTAAACAGCTCAGACTACTAAACTGAAGGGAATCTGAATTGATAAGCAAGGAATAAAAAAGAGGAATGGAAGCATGATGAAACGGACACCATGGCCTTAGCCTAACTACTCTACCATGCATGCCTGAAGAGCAATGTACACTCTCATAGGCAAGCAAGCACTGTATCTCAGAGCTGCATCCCTTGTTTTGGTTTCTGTGGGCATTTTCTTAGTAAAGTGTTGAGTTAGGAAATCATTATTTTACAACCACCTTTAGTAATAATTGATTCAAGGAAGAATACTTATCAATGAATGATATTTTCTCGGGAAATAAAATATTTGCCTCATCTCAAAGTAGTTCCCCCAACAGATTGCTTACAATTAATTACAGGAGAGGCAGTACTTTACAGTAAAGGAGTTTCCAAAGTTAACACCACCAATGGTGGGAAAAACTGACATTATATGTATTCTAATGTGATGTACATGGAGGTACCTCACATCACATTCTCAGTAACTGTGAAAATACCTAACTGAGAAGAAAAAAATTGTAAGAGTTAGAGCTGGGGAGGAGTTAGTGCTGCAAAATAGTGACTTTGGGACATGGTAGGACCACTGCACTCATGAATGAGCTCACAGTATAAAATGTATGAGACCTGAACAAGACCAAACCATTCAAAGCTCCAGCACATGTGGGGAGGGGTTTACAAGCCCTACCCCAAGCTGAAGAGCTTTGGAAGCTGAAGGCTTCCAGGGCAGGGAAGAGTCAGTTTTCCTCAGGGAAGTGGCCCCTGTTGGTTTGTTCAGACTCCAGTGGGGGGCGCTAGAACCATCCACATAAAGATGCACTGACCAAATCCAATGGTTTATAAAAGCTGGAAGTGAAGTTTTGATAGGGTGTGGTGGGAGGCAGACCTCAGAGGAGCTGAAAGGGAAGTGAGTGATAAACAGAATCAAAATACATTGTTTACATGTATGAAATAATCAATGACTAAAAAAAAGAAAATATACAACCAAATCTAATCATGAGCTGGTAAACAGACAGATGGAATTCTATACAATAGCCTCTGTCTTTGAAAAAGTCAGTGATACAAAAAGTTGAAGAAAGCTTAAGACTGAAGATATGTAACAAGAAAGCACAGTTTGGGAGTTTGGGCTGACTGCTGCAAGGGTATGCGGAGGACTGGGCTAAGAGTGGGAAATACACACACACACAGAGAGAGAGAGAGAGAGAGAGAGAGAGAGAGAGAGAGAGAGAGAGAGAGAGAGAGAGAGAGAGCAACGTTTTTAGGATAAGTGTCATGATACTTAGAATATTTTCAGCAAATCCAATAATAGATAGCAAAACATTAATAATTCACACATATGTACATTAATATACTATTCTTCTGTTTTTATACCATTTCTTCTATGACTTTAAATTTCTTAAGCCATAAAGTAGAAGAAAGATTGAACTTTCAGGATCCGGCCCATAGCCATTGTAGCATCAGGGGATGCCAAGCTGAGTGGGGCAGGGTAGGCTCAATGAAGAAGCTGTCTGCTCTTCTCACTTTGGTTTGCATACCTGGGGTGCTCAGAATGCCTTTTGCCCCTGCCCAGGTGTCCTTGACTTTGTGGTCACTCTCTGTGTCTAGTCTATTCATCAGCATGTTCTGCATTTGATTAACACTGACTATTCATTTCCCTATGAATCTGGCAACCGTGGAGTACAGGTGCTTGACCCACTTGAGTCCTTTAACCAAATCTCATTTTCTTATGTCCAGAACACTTAAGCTCCTTCAGAGTCCTGAGAGCCAATGTGTTAAAGGGGATTTTATGGAAGTTCAAATGTCTAAGCATTTCTGAAGTTTGAAGGAAGGCTATTGAGCACAGGTTAACCTATCCTCTTGATGCTTTGAGAACAGTTGAGTTCACTACCTGACATTCCCACCCCCCACCCCCCCACCCCCGCTCTGACCTGCTAATAGGAACTCATATTTTGTGCAAGTCTTTGTACCCACAATGAGGAAAGACAAACTGCTTTCCCAGATTCCATTTCAGGTAGAAATGGCCACATGACACAATTATGGCTAATGGAAATAAACATACCTGGAAGATGCTGGATACCCAGAGGGCTGCTGTTTTATTTAATATGAAAGACAGGCAATCAATCATTCTTATCTTTGCCTTGCCTAATAAATGGATATGATGACTGTCGTAGATGACAGCAAGACCATGAAACTCTTAGAAGGTCATTATTTAGCCATTTTATCACCATTGACAAATACCTTTCTTATTCCTATTGTATGAAGAGAGCTATCACTTTGAGAGTTGAGGAATATTGGAATTAATGGAAGGATCTTGGGAAGGGCTAGAGAAAAGAAAGGAGAGGGAAAAGTAGTGTAATTATATTTTAATTAAAATGTATAAAATAAAGCATAATTATAGTGATATTAATAAAATGAAGTTTTCAATCTGAAAATGGTTCTGTTTATTTAAGCATTACCATGTATTATCCCCTGTAATCTATTTTACTAAACAATACAAGCAATTATGAACATGCTGACCATCATCGTGCCCATCGTTCATAGTAAAGCTATGACTGTAATAATTTCCTGTATTTCACTGTGTTTTGTATTCCAAATCCATCAGAAGCATCAATTATGGGCTATTTTTCTTTCTTTCTTTCTTTGTTTCTTTCTTTGTTTCTTTCTTTCTTTCTCTCTCTCTCTCTCTCTCTTTCTTTCTTCCTTCCTTCCTTCCTTTCTTTCTTTCTTTCTTTCTTTCTCTCTCTCTTTCTTTATCTTTCTTCCTTCCTTCCTTCCTTCCTTCTTTCTCCTTTCTGACTTCCTCCTTCCCTCCCTCTTTCTCTCCCTTTCCCCTTCTCCCTTTCTTTCCTGTTAACTGGGCAGCATCTGTTTTTCCATGCTTTGTTTTTCTCCTGTGTAGAGAACAAAGAGTTAAAACTAAACCATGAGCTCTACATTTTCCTTAGTGTTAGGCAGAATGTTGGAGACAATTCTTTTCTAAATTCTAAGGAAGCAGTTATGGACATGCTGATTGGCTTCAGAAGTTCTGCAGCAAAGCTGTGTGGCGGTGGTGCACTCCTTTTATCCCAGCATTTGGGAGGCAGAGCCAGGCGGATCTCTGTGAGTTCAAGGCCAACCTGGTCTACAGAGTGAGATCCAGGACAGGTACCAAAACTACACAGAAGAAACCTTCCTTGTCTCAAGAAAACAACAACAAAGTTCTGCAGCTCATAAGCATGTGCAGTAGCAGAGAGAACACAGGTGTACAATTATATGGATGAGTTCCCTCATTTTGCATTTCAGTGGTAATTCTGAAAGTAAAACTAACCAGTAAAAAAAAATAATGAATGAGAAAACATACTTGGGAAGAAGTGAAAGGATTAAAGAAATATGGTGTTTTAGCATCAGGAAAAAAATCAGATGAGCGCCTAATGTCAGTGCTCTCCGAGAGCTCTTGAACCCTGCACCTGCAGGTCAGCTGTTTTACTTATGAAGTACAGATCACACACATGGCGAAACTAATGAGGATCGTTATAGTTGTCTGTAAAGGAGAGACCAGGAATGAAACAAGAGAGAGAGGAGGGTAAGAGAAAAGACAAAATCCAGGGAAAGTAAAGCATCTAACAGTGAAGCAGATTCACAATGGAACTTGAGTACCATTCTTCAATCCTTGGGAAGGCTTGGGGATTGGATTATTTTTAAGTCAACCAAATTTCTCTCCAAATGTAACTTGAGCAACATTTGAACTGGGTTGTGTGTGTGTGTGTGTGTGTGTGTGTGTGTGTGTGTGTGTGTACACCCGTTTCACTTTTCCAGTTTCAACTGACAACTTGCCCTCTGACTGACACATTTTACCTCATTCCTACTTGTGGTTTCTACTTCCTCTTAACACTGGTTCCTGTGTGTGCCTTGTTGCATTTAACTTTGTGTTTCTTCAGCCTCTCTCCCACTACAGAAAAAATTCTTAGAATTACCAAGTTTAGAATTTTTGGCAAGAATCTGAAGAGGTCCTGCCATCACTAAGTTAACAGGTGTCCTCTAACTCTACCCGCATAAAAACTGTGGGTATGAAAGAAGCTGCTTGCTTGTTGCTGGCAGTCTGTGCATCCCTTCACATTTGGTGGCAAGGAACATTGTCAGCACAGAGGTGGGTGTAACACCAGAAGTTAGCACCTTCTAGTGTTACAGTTACTGTGAAGGTCTAGGAAGTGATGAATCCCTAGTGCCTAGCTATAACAGGTACTATTATAGCTCCCGGGAAGGCTTAGATGCCAGGATTCCTCATTCTGTAGCACCAGCCAGTGTGATAGCCTTTTATAAAACTAGACATTGGGATTCTTCAGTTGCTAAACTTGGCCAGCACTACATCTCCTAGCCTGGGTTGTCTAAGACTCAGGACTTAATAACTGAATATATCCCTGGCTCCCAATGACTAAGGTCTAAAGATTTTCTTTGACTCTGACAGCATGGTATTGGCATAAAAACAGACAGGTTGATCAAGGGAACCAAACTGAAGACCCTAACACAAATCCAAATACCTACAGACACTTGATTTTTGACAACAAAGCCAAAATTATACAATGGAAAAAGAAAGCATCTTCTACAAATGGTGCTGCTGGTATAACTTGGTGTCAGCATGTAGAAGAAAATAGATCCATATCTATTACCCTGCATGAAATTCAAGTTTAAGTGGATCAAAGACCTCAACATAAATGAAATTACACTGAACCTGATAGAAAAGAAAGTGGGAAAGAACCTTGAATGCTTTGGCACAGGAGGAAACTTACTGAGCAAAACACTGCTAGTATAGGCATTAAGATCAATAATTAATAAATGGGATCTCATGAAACTGAAAAGCTTCTGTAAGGCAAAGGATACTATCAATAAGACAAAATGGCAGTCTATAGAATGGGAAAAGATCTTCATCATCTCCACATCTGACAGAGGATGGATCTCCAAAATATATAAAGAACTCAAGAAACTAGACATCAATAAACCAAATAATCTAATTAAAAATAAGTTACAGATCTAAATAGAATTCTCAATAGAGGAATTTCAAATGGCTGAGAAACACTGAAAGAAATATTCAACATCCTTAGCCATCAGGGAAATGCAAATCAAAATGACTGAGATTCCATTGTACACCAGTCAGAATGGCTAAAATCATAAACACTGATGACAGCTTATGTTGGAGAGGATGTGGAGTAAGGAAAACACTCGTCCACTGCTGGTGGGAGTGCAAACTTGTACAGCCACTTTGGAAATCAATATGAAGGCTTCTCAGAAAATTGGGAATCAATCTACCTCAAGACCCAGCTATACCATTCTTGGACATATCCAAAGGATGTTCAATCATACCACAAGGACACTTGCTCAACTATATTCATAGCAGCTCTATTTGTAATAGCCAGAACCTGGAAACAACCTAGATGCCCCTCCACTGAAGAATGGATTAAGAAATTGGGTGCATTTACAAAATGAGGTATTACTTAGCTGTCAAAAACAATGACGTCATGAAATTTGAAGACAAATAGGTTGAACTAGAAAAAAATCATCCTGAGTGAGGTAACCCAAACCCAGAAATACAAACATGGTATGTACTCACTCATAAGTGGATAGTAGCTATAAAGTAAAAGATAACCATGCCCAATATACAAACACAGAGAGGCTAGGTAACAAGGAGGACCCAAAGTGGGACCGGGACACATGGATTTCCCTGGGAAGGGAAAAGAGATCTCCTGGGTAGACTTGGGGCTAGTAAGGACGGGAACATGAGGGATTGAGTTGGGGTGAATGGAAGGGGAGAAAAATGAAAGAAATGTCTTGATTGGGGGGCATTTTGGGGTCAGGTAGAAACCTGGTGCAAGGGAAACTCTCAGGAATTATAGCGACGAGCCTAGCTAAGATTCCTAGCAATAGTGGATAGGAGCCTGAACTGGCCATCTTCTATCATCAGATTAGTAACTACCCCAGTTGTCATCAGAGAGCCTTCCTTCTTCCAATGACTGATGGTGGAAACAAATGTAGGGGACCACAGCCAAGCACTAGGCCAAGCTGGGGGAATCCTGTTGAAAAGAGGGAGGAAGGATTGTACTAGCCAGGGTGGGGGCAGGCAAGGCCATCACAAGGGAACCCACAAAAAGCAACTAACCTGGGCTCATAGTGGCTCACAGATTCTGGCCCGACAGCTAGGGCGCCTACATAGGGTCCACCTAGGTCCTCTACATGTGCTTGACAGTGCAGCTTGAACTACTTTGGGACTCCCAGTGGTAGAAGCAGGGCCTGTCGGTAAAGCTTTTCCTGGCTTCCAACCTATTCCTCATACTGGTGTGCTCTGCCCATCCTTAACACAAGGGGAAGAACTTAGTCCTACCTCAACTTGAAATGCCATGCTTTGTTGATACCCATGGGAGACCTGACCCTTTCTGAACAGAAACAGTAGAGGACTAGATGGGAGGTTGGACAGGAGGGAGGTGCTGGGGAGGGGGAGAGGGTGGAAGCTCTATTCAGGATATAAAATAAATAAACAAATGTAATTAATAAAAAAAAGATTTTCTTTGACTCTGTACAGCCTTCTGTTCTTCAGCTTCAGCTCTTGGACCTCTTTAGACATCTCTCTATTTTTGCTACCCTTCTTTCTACTCCAGCAACTCTCTCAGACTATTGAGCCACCAACACTTTAGCTATTAGGCAGCTATTTTCCAGCTTGGTCTGTGTCTTTCAGCTGACTCACTATGTGAGCCTGTATGGCTTCCTTCTGTAGCCATTATATTCATTCTATTGGTTCTGTTTCTCTAGAGAGCCCTGACTAGTATACTGACTGTGGATGCAATCTAACCAGCCACTTCATGCTCCTTCCACTGTGACTTCCACAAAGGTGATAAGCTGTACCCTCAAACTGTGAACCAAAAATTAAATCCTTCCATTCTTGTTTTAAATAATTAAATAAAGTTAAGACCCTATTAACTTTTTAAGGTATATAAATGTCATCTGGTTTCTGTATAGAAAAGAGCTATGTTTTTTGAAAAAAGAAAAGTAATTCCTGGTGAATAATATAAGCAGTGAGCCTGGTATTTTAAACTTTTCAAACTATTTGTCCCATGTTAGCTATCATTATATGTGTTGGTGACTACAATATCTATTATTTTCTGTTAGTTTTAATTTTAGCCGTGAGCATCTCAATCTATTGAAAAAAATTCTCCCTTTGATCAAACATAGATTCTTTTATCATACAATATAACCTGAACAGTTTCCTCTCCCTCTACTCTTCCCAGTATCTCCCAACCTCCCCTCCCATCCAGATCCACTTTCTTTCTGTCTCTCATTAGAAAAGAACAGGTATCTAACAGATAACAACAAAACATAACAAAATAAAGTGTAAGATAAAACAAAAACAATTATATCAAAGTTGTACAAGCCAAGGCAACTGAAAAAATAAAAGGCCCCCAAGAGAAGGCACAAGAATCAGAGATTCACTCTTTTTTTACTAATTAAGTAATTAATTTTCTCTAGCCCCGTCAAATTTCCCCTCCCTCCCTCCCCTCTCTCCTCCCAGTCCCTCCCCACCACCTCCCCTTTTCCCTCATCTACTCTTCCACTGTTTCTCTTCAGAAAAGGGCAGGCCTCCCATGTATATCCCATGTATATCTGGCAGCAATAGCATATCAAGTTGCAGTGAGACAAGGCACTGCCTTTCCTATTAAGGCTAGACAAGGCAACCAAGCAGGAGGGTAGGGTCCCAAAAGTAGGTAACAGAGTCAGAGACCGACCCTGCTCCCACTGTTAGGAGTCCCACAGAAAAACCAAGCTATACAACTGTTACACCTGCAGAGTGCCTGGGTCAGTCCCATGCAGGATCCCTGGTAGTTGATTCAGACTCTGTGAGCTCATGAGTCCAGGTTAGTTGATTCTGTGAGTCTTCTTGTGGTGTCCTTGACCCCTCTGGCTCCCATAATCCTTCCTCCCCCTCTTCCACAGGATTCCCTGAGGTCTACCTAATGTTTGGCTGTGGATCTTTGCATCTGTTTCCATCAGTTGATAGATGAAGCCTCTCTCATGACAGTTTGGCTAGGTAATGATCTATGAGTATAGCAGAATATCATTAGAAATTATTTCATTGACTTTTTTTTCTTTTGTCAGTCATGTTTGGTTCTAGCCTAGGTCTATGGGCTGTCCAACCTCTGGGTCCTGGCCCTCCAGAAAGTTTCAGGGCTGGGCTTCCTCTCATGGTTTGGAACTCAAGTTGGACCAGCTATTGGTTGGCTACTCCCATAATTTCTGTACTTCCTATACCCCAACGTATATTGTAGACAGGGTAAATTGTAGGTCAAGGTTGTGTGGCTGGGTTGGGGTCCAAATCCCTATACTGTAAATCTTACCTAGTTACAGGAGATGGCCAGTTCAGGCTCTGTATCTCCCACTGTTAGGAGTCTTAGCTAGAGGTCACCTGTTGCTGGATCCTAATGGTTCCCTTGGGGCAGGGGCATCAATGGCACAGACACCTGGAGTCAGTTGAAGACACACAATGAACTCGTTTACTCAAAAACAGGGAAGGCCTTATATACCTTCTTCCTGGCACCCAAACTGTGTTCCAATCTGGTGGCATTGCATGGTCTTCCCTCATTGGCCGGGCACAATCAGGAACTCTGATAGCAATCAGGAACTCTGACAGTACCTGTTGTTAGGCCCTCAGGCAGACTCCAGGTTGGCTCATAAGGAAGTATGCTTTTTGCAAGCCTTGGCAACTGATTTGAGCCAAGTTCCTCAACCCTATGAGTCTGTCCTACTACAGTCACCGACATAGATTCCTGGGAGTTTCCATAGCACTAGGTTTCTAGCTCATCTCAGAGATGCCCCTAATTCCATTTGTCTTTCCTAATACTCTCTCCCTCTATCCTCCACCACCTCCTGTTCCCATCCAGACTCCAAACCCTGTCAATCTGTGATGTCCATTATATTTCTCCTTCACAGTGAGATTCATGTTTCCTCCCTTGAACCTTCCTTGTTACTTACCTTATTTGGGTCTGTGGACTGCAGTATGGTTATCCTTTATGGCTAATATCCACCTATAAGTGAGTACATATCAAGTTTGTCTTTCTGGGCCTGGGGTACCTCACTCAGGATGACCTTTTCCAGTTCTATCCATTTGCCAGCAAATTTCATGATGTCACTCTTTTTATCAGCTGCATAATACTCTATTGTATAAATACACCACATTTCTTTATCTATTCTTTAGTTGAGGGATATCTAGGTTGCTTCCAGTTTCTGACTATTAAGAATAAACCTTCTATTTGTCCCTGTGCTTTATCCAACCTTGGTTTCAACAATTATCGCTCATATATACCCTCCTCTTTCTCGCTAATTAGGCTCCTGGGGCCTAGACATGGATCTCTGCATCTAGATTCCTCAGTCCTTGGATGGGGTTTCTGGCACAACTATTAGGGTGTTTGGCCATCTCATCACCAGAGTAGGTCAGTTCCGGCTGTCTCTAGACCATTGCCAGCAGTCTATTGTGGGGGTATCTTTGGGGATTTCTGTGGGCCTCTTTAGCACTTTGTTTCTTCCTTTTCTCATGTGATCTTCATTTACCATGGTCTCCTATTCCTTGTTCTCCCTCTCTGTTCTTGATCCAGCTGGGATCTCCCGAATGGAAACACATGAATTATGAACCAAAGGCTGAGGGCCAACCAACTGGATCAGGCCCTCTGAATAGGTGAGACAGTTGATTGGCTTGATCTGTTTGGGAGGCATCTAGGCAGTGGTACCAGGTCCTGTGCTCATTGCATGAGTTGGCTGTTTGAAACCTGAGGCTTATGCAGGGACACTTGGCTCAATCTGGGAGGAGGGGACTGGATCTGCCTGGACTGAGTCTACCAGGTTGATCTCAGTCCTCGAAGGAGGCTTTGCCCTAGAGGAGGGGGAATGGGGGGTGGGCTGGGGGGAAGGGGAGGGGAGCAGGAAGGGAGACAACAATGGAATCTGTGGCTGATATGTAGAACTAAATGTTATTGTAAAATAAAATAAAAGGAAAAAAAGAATAAACCTTCTACGAACACAGTTGGGCCTAGATGAACATAGTTGGTCAAGTGTTGTTGTTACCATCTTTGAGTATATGCCCAGGAATGGTACAGCTGGGTGTTGAGGAAGATTGATTCCCAATATTCTAAGAAGCCATTACATTGATTTCCAAAGTAACTGTACATGTTTGCACTCCCACCAGCAGTGGAGGAGTGTTCCCCTTACTCCAAACCCTCTCCAGCATAAGCTGTCATTAGTGTTTTGGATCTTAGCCATTCTGACTGGCATAAGATGGAATAAAAATCTCATTTTGATTTGTATTTCCCTGATGGCTATTGAACATTTCTTTCAGTGTTTCTTGGTCATTTGAGATTCCTTTGTTGAGAATTCTGTTTAAATCTGTACCTTATTTTTAATTGGATTATTTGGTTTATTGATGTCTAGTTTCTTGAGTTCTTTATATATTTTGGAAATCAGCCTTATGTCAGATGTGGGGCTGGTGGAGATCTTTTCCCATTCTGTAGGCTGTCATTTTGTCTTATTTACTATGTTCTTTGCCTTACAGAAGCAATTCAGTTTCATGAGGTCCTGTTTATTAATTGTTGATCTTAGTACCTGTGTTACCAGTGTTTTGTTCAGGAAGATGTCTCCTACAACAATGCACTCAAGGCTCTTCCCCAATTTCTTTTCTATCTGTTTCAGTGTATGTGATTTTGTTGAGGTCTTTGATTCACTTGGACTCAAGTTTTGTCCAGAGTGGCAAGTATGAATCACTTTGCAATCATCTACATGCAGCCATCCAATTTGACCAGCACCATTTGCTGAAGATGCTGTCTTTTTTTTTTCCCACTGTGTATTTTTGGCTTCTTTATCAGAAAAGGTTTGTAGATTTATGTCTGTGTCTGCAATTAGATCTCATTGATGAGTATGGCTCTTTTTTATGCCAATACCATGCAGTTTTTATTATTATAGCTATGTACTAAAACTTGAAATCAGGAATGGTGGGACTGCCACAGTTCTTTTATTTTTCAGGATTATTTTAGCTACCCTGGGTTTTTTGTTTCCATATGAAGTTGAAAATTGTCTTTTTGAGATCTGTAAAGAATTATGTTAGAATTTTTATGGGGATGGCATTCAATCTGTAGATTGTTTTTGGTAGAATGGCTATTTTTACCATATTAATCCTACCAATCTATGAGCATGGGAGATCTTTCCATCTCCTCATATCTTCTTCAATTTCTTACTTCAAAGACTTTAAGTTTTTGTCATACAAATCTTTTCTTGCTTGGTTAGAGTTACTTCAAGATATTTTATATTATTTGAGGCTACTGTCGAAGTTGTTTCCACAATTTCTCTCTCAGTTCATTTGTCATTTGTATATAGGAGAACTACTGAGTTTTTTGAGTGAATCTTGTATCCAGCACTTCACTGAAAGTGTTTATCAGTTGTACGAGTTCCCTGTTGGAGTTTTTAGTGTCACTTATATACCTACCATATCATCTGCAAATAACAATACTTTGAATTCTTCCTAATTTGTATCCCCTTGATCTTCTTTGGTTGTCTAATTGCTCTAGTTAAAACTTTAAGTACTGTATTAAATACATATGGAGAGAGTAGACAATTTTGTCTTAGTCCTGATTTAAGAAAAATTGCTTTGAATTTCTCTCCATTTAATTTGATATTGGCTATAAACTTGTAAATTACCTTTATTGTGTTTAGGTATGTCATTTGTGTCTCTAATCTTTCCAGGACTTTTATCATGGAGTATTGGATTTTGTCCAAAATCTTTTCTGCATCTAACGAGATGATGTTTTTTTTTGTTTTTTTCCCTTTCAGTTTGTTTATATGGTGGACTATATTTACTGACTTTTCATATATTGAACCATCCCTCCATCTCTGGGATGGTCATAGTAGATGAATTTGATGTGTTCTTTGATTTGGTTTGCAAGTATTGTATTGAGTATTTTTGCATCAATGTTCATGAGGGAAATTGGTCTGTAATTTTTTCTTTACTGAAACTTGAAGTGGTTTGGGTATCAGGGTTACTATGGTCTAAAAAAAAGAATAGAATTCCTTCTGTTTCTATTTTGTGGAATATTTTGAGGAGTATTGTTAACTCTTTGGAAGTCTGGTAGAATTCTGTGATAAAGCCATCTGTGGCCTGGGCTATTTTATTTGGGAGACTTTAAATGGCTTTTCTATTTCACTGAGGATCATACATCTATTTAAATTGTTTATCTGATCTAGAAAACTGGCAATCTCCTGTAGCCAGGCAGGTCTTTCAGTGGCGGAACTAGGTTGCATTCAATTGAGTTGCTGGACAAGGAGGTCCCAAGAAAATCCCCAACCTAGGCTGTTGCTAAGACAAAAGGTTGCTCTCTGAAAACTGACAGTAGGGCCCCATTGTTGAGGACAACACCCACACAACTCATTGAACATGGAAAAATTGAGCTAATGCCTTGCATGGAATACATTAATCCCTGTTCTAATCTGTGGATAGGTATTCTGCAGGCTACCTAAAGAGAAACATGGACACCTACCCAATGCCCCAAACTTTGCCCTACAATCTGTACCAGCCCTGAAAACTTTGGTCTACCATCTGTAATGCCTGCATAATATGCTAGGGCAATGGTGGCACAGAACTTGTGGGAGTGGCTAACTAAAGTCTGATTTGACTGAAGGCACATTCTATGAGAAGGAACCCACACCTGACACTGTTTGGGTAACCAAGAACTAGAGACTAGACAGCACAGAGACCTAGGGTAAACCAAACATCACTGCTCTTTAAAAAAAAAAAAAAAAAAAAAAAAAAAAGCAAACAAAACAAAAATCCCCACAAAACAAAAATAATTCCTAATTATTCTGATATACTTATTGATCAGGGTCTTTTCCAGTCATCATCATCAGAGAGGCTTCCTCTGGCAATAGATGGGAACTGATGAAGAAAGCCAAGGGACAAACATTATGCATTTATCATCATTATGTGGTGATATATTGTGTCCCCCAATATATTGTGTACCCTAATAAAGCTTATCTGAGGATCAGAGGAAAAAGCCACCCACTATATTAAACATAGAAGTCAGGCAATGGTAGCACAAGCCTTTTATCCTAGCATTCAGGAGACAGAGATCCATCAAGATCTTTGAGAGTTCAAGGCCACACTAGCATCAGAGGCATGCGTGGTAACACATGCCTTTAATCCCCCCACTAACCATGGAGACCTGTACAGACAAACAGGAAGTGCTGTAGCTGGGGGAAGAGAGGAAGTGAGATGGCAGAACAGAAAGGCATATATATAGGTGTGGATATACAGGAAGTAAGTCTCTTTGGAGGCTGAGGGTTAGTAAGGTGAGGTTGGCTATGGCTTGTCCTGTTCCTCTGATCTCTCAGTTTTAACCTCAATATCTGGCTCTGGTTTTTTTTTTTTTTTTTAATAAGACCATTTAGCAATTCATCTTACAGTCTAAATTGGAGGTCTCCATCAAATCATTCCCTTCTGAGTTCAGGCAATCTTGTAGAAAAGGAAACAGAGTGTATGAATCAGAGGGGGTGAAGGACAAAAGAAGAGCATGGCCCTCTGAATCAACTAAGCAGGGTGCACATAAGCTCACAGAGACTGAAGCAGCAAAGCCTGCATGGGTCTGCACCAGGTCTTCTGCATATATATTATAGCTATTACCTTAGTATTTTTGTAGGACTCCTGACTGGGACAATTAGGTCTCCGGTTCTTATGCCTGCTCTTGGGACTCTTCATGTTGGGTTGCCCTGTCCAATTTCCATATGATAGCTTTTGCTTCATCTTGTTATATTTAATTTTGGCATGTTTGGCTTTCTCTTAGATGCCTGTTTTTTTCTAATGAAGAGAGAAAGGGAGTAGATCTGAAGGGAAGAGAGATGGGGAGGAACTGGATGGAGTTGAGGGAGGGAAAACTATTATAATCAAAGTATGTTGTATGAAAAAGGAATCTATTTTCAATAAAATTTTAAAAATGCAAATAAGGCAAAATGTCCCACAATGGGCCATATATTGAAAGACAGGTTCTGAGGGTAGCACTGTTGGAAAGTTATGTAAATCTTTTATTTTTTCCCAAACTTTATTATGTACGTAGTGTTCTGTCTGCATGAATGCCTGCAAGCCAGAAGAGGGCACCAGATTTCATTACACATGGTTGTTGAGCCACCATGTGGTTGCTGGGAATTGAACTCTGGACCTTAGGAAGAACAGTCAGTGCTCTTAACCTCTGAGCTATTTCTCCAGCCTGGAAAGTTATGTAAATCTTAAAAGCTGAGTCCTACTAGTAGGTCTTTTAAGATTGAAGGACATGCTCCTGGTTGTTCTCTTCCTTTCTCTGCAACATCTCAGCTATGAGGGGAATGATTCACTGGTGAGAATGTGCTCTTACCACTTAATCTTTATAGGCCTCAGTGTCAGTCTTGGGTAGAGACTGTATTCAAAATATGTCTTTTATATATCAGCTGATTATCTCAATTATTCTAAGTTACCCTAATGGAAAGCTTTCTCTCTTTTTCTCCCTCTGCCAAGTTGGAACTCTTGATTTCTGACTCTATCAGATACGTGAGCAAACAGATTTTTGTTACATGGGCAACCTTCTGTAGTTTGCTATGCCTCCCCACCTAGATTAATGGTGGGATTAAGCCAATCAATGATACTGAATTATACTCAAAATACACAGTTATATAATTTATCTGAGGTGTTTTACACAGCTCATCAAACTGAAAATCTCTAAATTTAATAATCACTTTTTTTCTTCTTTTGCTATATATAGCCTAAGCTGGACCCAACATGTGGTCCAAGCTGAACTTGAACTCAAGATCTTTTTACCTCAGCCTACCAAATACTGAGATCACAGGCATGTTTCACCATACCAAGCCTCAGATTCTGTTCATTAAAAACACTGATGATCACATTGTAGCTAATATCAATACATCATTAGGAACCTCTTCAAATAACTGTACTTGAGCTTACCCTGCAAGTTAACTGTGAGCACAGCAGGGAGCAATGTGACAGAGATAGCTGATTTCCTACAGTTCTGCTGCCTATGGTACAAGGAGAAGGTGCAGAGAAAGTGCACTGTGCTCAGTGTGTCCTCCGAGAAAAAACAACTTGGAAAGTTTCTAAGGCTCAGTTGCTAATATACAGTTCTCAGGAACTTTGGATTTCACAACTCTGCAAAATTATTTCTGAAACTGAAAAGAATGTTGGCAGTGGGATGGCTGAGATGGTAAAGACTTTTGCCACCAAGTCTGATTGGCTGTCCAATCTTCAGGACTCGTGAAAGAAGGAGATAACTGACTCTTGCATCTTTTTCTATTACCTGCATATGTCTGCTGCATGTTCACAGGGAACAAATCTTCCTGTTTGGCGAGGTAAATAAAGTAATTTGAAGCCTCTCTGAGGTAGAGTTCCATGATGAACAAGTGAAGTGATTAGAACCATGGTTTTAAGGGCACAGAAATAAAGAGGATGACAAGAAAGAATTCAATTTGGAGTTGTGAATTCATTTCTGAGATCAGTGTAAGGGCACATGTACATGTACATTTGTATGCAGGCAGGCATACATTTTCTAGTTTGTCTGTTGAAAGGCCTAGATGCAATGACAACACCCAGGATCCAGTTCTAAACTTTTAGTAACTTCCCTCTGGGTCTATGGAGAAATTGCTGGTCTTAAATCTTGGGATGTGTTTTATGCAAAGTTAATTAGTGTGTGTGTGTGGGGGGGGTGTTGAGTGACACACATCCATATACAAACAGAAAAGAGAACTCACAGAGCACAGGAGTCAGCTGGAGTTATCTGTCAAACTGAAAATAATTTGAGTACCAAAGTATGGGATATAAACCACTAGGAAAACAACGAAAACTTATGAACCTGCGACAGCATTCAAATTTTGGTGTAAACATAGCTGGATGAATGAATAGATGAGATGGGGAAAAGACTTCTGCAGGGCTGACTGGTGCATGTGGAAAAAGATGCTAGGGTTGGAAAGTCACCATTAGATCGGAGCAAGAAACATTAATATGTTCATCCCTCAAGCAAGATGTTAACGTGTACTTAAAAGCCTCCCAGATATTGCTTATTAGGTGAGAAATTATACTATACACTGGAGAAACACAAGTGCACTATAAGCAGGTGAGGAAAACTAGAACCATCCGTGGAGATGGGTATGCACTCCAAATCCCATTCCCGTGACAACCACTAGTGCGACATTCTGACCAAGGATGTACAACTTGGATCTAGTAAGAAAACCTGGAGTGAGGAACAAATTGTAACAAACAGAGGCTGTAAGACATGCAAAGCATCCAGAGGTATATAGGGGACGCAAGGCAGGGCAAGCAAACAGGACGGCAAAAAGTATATAGTTTTTCCTTTATGCTACAATTATCCTTGCAAGTTTCTTGCGAGTTTGAAGTTGTTTCCAATGAAAAATTAAAAAATATTAAAAAAGACAGACATTGGCTCCCCAATCTAATATTGCCCCACCTAACACCTATCATTTCCTGTGGTATGTTGTTTAAGTTGAGGGGGGGGGGTGCATTGGATGTTAGAAAAAAAAGCCACATTGTTATAATTTATGAAGCAGTAAACCACACAGGGGTTTGGTGAAGCAGGTTCTTACTTATTCCTGGCAATGAAACAAAGACCAGTGAGAAGAACATATAGAACATACAAACCCAAGTTCAGCTCCCAGCTGACAGCTATGTTATAACCTCGCTGTTTCTTCAACTATGAGGAAGTTGATTAAATTGTAGAATCCTTAGGAAATCAAAGTAAAAAAACGCATTTTCAATAGTACTTGACACAGAACACAGCAAGACAGTGAGTTCCTTCCATGCCTCTCCTCAGAAGCCACCTGACACTGGCTCTTTTCACGATTCAACTTAGGTGCTTTGGAAGGACTTATGGAAGTAACTGCCACTCAAAATTGTCCCTTTTTATGGACACACGTTTCACTACAACAGAAGCCACATGTAGTAGATGAAGCCTTATAAAGAGAGAAGACTTATAGAAACAAGGCTGGCAACTTCTATGAAGGAATGAAAATACAAGGGAGATGATAGTTTGGGTTGGAAAACCCCTATGCAAATAACACACTTGACTTTCTTCTTATTTTCCCACAATAAATGATAGTTTTTGATGAAAATACTAGAGATTATCACTTATGTTTGTTTTAATAGTTCTGCACTTTTGAAGAATGACAAGTCAAATTAGGAACACGTTCATAGGTAATAAGAGTTCAATCAATTATCTATGTTTTCGGCTTTGCTTCTTTTCACATACTGACTTATATTTATCAGGGTCATTTTATGTTATCAATGACAGTAATCTTTAAAAATTCATTTTCTAAAAATAGAACAAAAATAACTAAATTGTATTATAGCCAAAATATACTGTCAACAGATTTAGTTTAATATTTAATTTCTCTATAAAAGATGAACAAAACCTGATTTCCTTTTATTATAATTGAATATTCAAATCACTCAAAATGAATATTAGATACATAGTTTACTTATAACTTCTCTAGTGTGAAACAAATTTACATATTTAAAGAGTGTATATTATATTAACACTGATGAAATCTCAATACAACTATTGGAATAGTTTTTATTAATTGTGACTACTTTGGGGACAATGTGCAAAGCTTATTAGAGCCTAGCATACCAGAAGTAATTTCTTGGGAGTCAAAATCTACAATGTCACACAGTTCAGAAAGCATCATTACAGTATAAAGACATTGTAGACTGCTCTCTCTTCTCAGAAGTCTAAAGATTAGAAACAGTGAAAAAATATCCAGTCTTTTATATGTAACAACTAACAGAACTATTTTAACTGACTACATTTTGCCCAAAGTGATTAAGGACAAAAAATAGGAATTCTTGTTGCTTTATTATTTGATAAACTGCTAGTAAGCTCCCATTAGAAGATTTAACATTAGACCAAGTTGTCTTGGTCTTCTGATCATATATACACACACATATATATATGCATCCTTCTTTTTCAAGTAAAGAAATGTTTAACAGATGTAAACTATTTATTGAATATTTGCCACCAAATATTGTTAAATACATTATCTTGCAGCATATCGCTTTCAAGTTAAAATGTCAGAAACAAACACCAATATTTACAGTTCTTGTAAGGAATGTTATATAATGACACATTAAGGCGTAAATTCTTTTGGCTTATAATTCTTAAAAGAATGATAATAGCAAAAGTGATGCAAAATCTTCAGTGTGAGATTATGATTAAGCTACATTTTACAAAAATATGGTGTAAGATGGCAATAATCCCATTCAACATCCTGGATTAGATCCCTTCAGGAGGGACTGATAATTTATACAGTCAAACTTTAAAATTTACAGATAAATGCAGTTTAATACTGCCACTGAGAAGTACATCTCTTAACATATACAACTTTCAGGCCACAGTTTTGAAGGTCTGAAGTATCAAGTTGGTTTGATGAATTAGCCGGTTGGCACTTATGAACACATTTATTGCCCTGTTAAAAAGAAAAACAACAAGCATTAATTTCATTCCCAAAATTCACTCTTGTAAAATAAAATATTTATAGTTAATGTCTTATATCAACGGTAGCAATGAAATAAAGTGGGAAGAGGCAAGTTAGTACTGCGAATTCTAAACTTTCATTCCAGTTTGGGATTTAATGTTTTAGTATTTCAAACTGTAGTGTCTAGGAATTACTGCCCCCTGGTGGTTCTGATTGGCAATAAGGTGTTGAAGGTTGCTACTCCAACATCCATTAATTTATAAGCCTAACAAATTACTAGTCAAAAAGGATTCATTCAGATTGGTCTTCAGCTATGATTTCATATATAAAATAAAATACAAATTTTAAAAGTTCTATTAACAGAATAAAATCTGATATACTCAAAAGGATTCAGATGAGGTCTCCAGTTAACATGATCTGCTGAAGCATGATACTAAGCCTCAAGATCTGTAATGGCATAATAACATCTGGCATCGATGGGCATGAAAACCAGAAAAGTTAACCAATTCTAATCTCACCCTCCCTAATCTATCTAAAAAAAAGGGGGGGATCGATTCAATATGAGATCGGACAAACACGGAAGGGCAAACACGCAAGCATGCTTTTAAAAGCTGCTTTCCTAGGGTGTTCTCCTGCAGACTACAGGGCAGAGCTGAGCCATTCGTCTCACTATTGTGAGGTCAGTCCCATTTTGTAGTCAGTCCCTCTGCACCAGGGCTGCTGAAGTTTGGATCTTCATCACCCAGGCAGGGTTATGAATGACCCAGTTGAATCAATGAGAATTTGTATCCCTAGTGAAAGATGTTGTAAAAGAGCGTGTTCCACTAACAATTTCCATTTGGAGTAAAGAAGTACAAAATTCAAGGCACATATTTAAACAAAATAAAATTGAATTTAAAGCTGCTGAAGAGTGGGGAAACACAGCAAGCTTGAATAATCCACACATAAATAATTTTAGATTACTGAAATGTAAATCCCACCTTTCCATGTTCATTATACATGATTTATTAATTAAAATTAGAAATAATTATATGATTATGAAAATTATACCATTGGTTATTTGCGTTTGTTTCATTTATTAAACTAAACCACAAAAGATCATTTTCCCTAGACAACCAGAATTTGCATATGCAACATAAAACCATAATGTAACTATCTTTAATTTGTTATATAAACAAAAGTATTTTAATTTGTCTGAACATTAAAATTAACCCTAAAATTTTTATTTCAAAGCAGTTTTATTTGAAAATATTATTATAATAAGTATCATAAGGGTGTAATTTTATAAAGGATCTTAAAACTTCAAGGATATTTGCAGTGCCTGTTTAAAATGTTTTTCTAATTTTATACATTATTAAAAAGGTTTTCAGCAAGGTGTGGTGGCGCACACCTTTAATTCCAGCAGGCAGGTAGATCTCTGTGAGTTCAAGGCCAGGCTGGTGTATAGAGCCAAGGTTGTTGCACAGAGGAACTCTTATTTCCAAAATACAAAATAAAACCAAAAAACCAAAAAAAAAAAAAAACCCAAACATAAGTCTTTTACAATACAATTTCTAGCATTTTACCTGAAGTACAGTAAACAACATATAATGAAACCATACTACAGAGGTCATGACCCACACCATCTATTTAAATACTGAGCTTATACACAAAAAAGTCTGTAGATCTGCATAGTGCTGTACACATCTTATGTAAACTTAAAACTAATGTCCCGCTTACAACTCTCATATAGTTCTCTTAAATAGTTATTTGCTTTTGTCTTCTTTTCATTCAGTGTCCTGTCTCTTTAGTATACCTCTTATTCAGCAGAACAATGTGGTAAGCCACTTTACTTTCCCTTTAGGATAATGGATCCCTAGCCTGGCAACACTCCAAAGCCACTTGGACAGGTTTACAAAACATCTAGACCATGCTCCTATGCAGGACAAGATCAGGATTCTCTCAAAGTGGAATTGTGGTAATGAGATTTTTAAAACTGACAAAGATGGTTTTAACATGTAGACAGAATTGAGAATTATTGTATTAATCTCTGTACAGTACTTTCTCAAGGGACTGGCAGCTTTAACAACATCTAAAAAATCTGAGAAATTAATGGACCCCAATTCCAGACCCTCATGAGATGCTACTAAAGTTTGAGAACAACTATTTTAGGGGTTAATACAAATCCTTAAGTATGGCCTTATAGCTCTAAATGGCAAAAACAAAACAAAGAAAAAAATCAAAAGATCAAAGGAAAGATTTCAGGAGACAGGTGAAGATTGGTCTCAAAACTTCTCAGTCTGGGTCTGAGTGGTGGTTAGAACAGCAGCTACTCACTCTCCAGTCATCCGCCTTTGTTAAACCAGATGACTTCAGTATTAACAGTGTAAGACAAGAGCTTAACTTACATGGCTTGTCCTCTCTCCTCCCTTTTCCTCTCCCTCTCCCTCAAGTGGGTGCACAAATTAACTCGGCTTGTCAGGCCAGGCTGCAAGAGCCCTGACCCATGGAGTCCTCTTACTGGTACAACTTACATGGTTTTAATGTCCTACAAAAACACATACATTGAATTTTAGTAGAAAAGTATAAATGACAGTACTTACTTGCCATCTTTAAAATATGTCTTCAGAGTGTCACTGAAACTTTTGGAGTACTTTACAAATTCTTTCTTTTGGTGTTCAAGTGCCTATATTTATGAAAAGAAAAATAAACTAAGTCAAAAGAATAGCACAAAAGACTAAATTAAAGACCAAGGAGTATAATGAGTATGAGGTGAACTTTATACTCGGTAAGCCTTTTTAAAGAGGGTTTACTAACATAACCACAGAAGGTTTACATCTGAAGATAAACTCAATGAGACAATTTCCAACAAGCAAACCCTTTAGTGTACAGGTCGGAAAACACCTGCATATATGTTCCTATCTAGGGTGGCAACAACAAGCAACTAACTTACCCTGCGGTTCTGGTATTGATATTTCTTGAAGACATTATTCACTGTATCAAGTAGTTCTTTTATTGCACTAGCTATATCCCTGTTGAGAAAGGACAAAGAATCTTTAAAATCAGCTATAGTAAAAGCATGTATGTATGTGTGCATGTGTAATTATGGATCACATCATACCACCCCCACTTCCCTCACTGACATAGGCCAAGCTGGCCTCAGAGACAGTCCTGCCTCTGCCTCCTGAGTGCTGAGACGAAAGGTGTGTGCCAAACGCATGGCTTGCTCTTCTCTTTTTTTGTAGATAGGATCTCAAGTAATCAGGGCTAGCTTTGAACTTCCCATGTAACCAAAAATTCTCAACTTTCATGAGCCTCCCTGACCCACCTCCAGGGTGTAACCATTTCTAGTTTATGGAGTGCTGGGGATAGAATCCTCTTTGTGAATGCTAGGCAAGCACTCTACCTACCGAGACTGCCAGACCCTCAATATATTTAAGGTACTGATATTAGGCTGGAACATAAAACATTACGTATTTGAGTAGAATTATTTTGACACTTGTTACCAGTACTGCTGCTAGTTTAATAGTAGCAGCCTAATCTATAAGGGCCTCTGTATTTTCAAACAGCTTCAATATTCTGTTCTGCTGTGATAGGCAGAGCCTATCACATTTAATAAAATGGTGTTGCACAACCTTGCTATGTTTTTGAGAAAAGCTATAGCTGCAACCAATCAAAAATATTAAATCTCTACATATGTAAGGTTCAATAAATTCATACTGGAGCTAACTAAAATAGAATATAATTAAGAAGATAATAGTAATCACATAGATATGCAAATACAGCGTCACTTTTTCACGTATTTTAATATTCTACCAAAAAAGTAACTATTACACTGTTGTCATGTCTAATGAGGAAGATGTGAATATAGTGGAAATGGCTGGACAGGGTAGGGCAAATGAGCAGCTCAAAAACAGACAGAAAAGGAACACTAGGAGGAAGAGAGAAAGGGCTTTGGTACAGTTTACCCTAGATCTGCTTTTAAGAACTGGGAATCTGAAAGGTGGGCCTGATGAAAGGCTGCATCCCAGTCTCTAGTACTAGAGTCTTTCCTCAGCACCCCAAATTAAAGAGCTATCACTAACAACACACTGTCAGCACAAGGCTATGGAATCAGCTGGGTGACCAGAGAGCCTGCTTTTAGCTGCACTACAGGAAGTAGGAAGGAAAGAGTCTGCACCATTCCTGTCTTTCAACTTCAACAAGCCCAGTTCAGAGAGATGCCTCTCAGAGAAGGGAGAGATCCACAAGATGCAACAGTCCCAGCAAAGCCACAGTGAGACCTAGGGCTGAGCAAAGCCCCAGGAGCTTGTGGACTTCGCTGCTACAACAGCCTCAGGCCACAAAGCTGATGGCCTCAAGCACTCTTACACCAGCTCTGCCCTACAAAACAAGCAGGGAGGAAAACCAAATACACAGGGCAGGAAAGTTAGCACAGCTTTGTCTCACTGCCCAGGTCCAAACCTATCATGAGACAAGTACTTAGAGACAGTGAAGGCCCTGCACGAGAGAAAGAACACAAACAGCCCAGGACCAGCTCTGGCAATAGGCAGAGCTCTGTGCATATGCGTGTCATGTTTAGGCTGCCTGAGGAGTACTGTCCTCCTCCTGAGACTATATAGATCTCTGGGGCTAAGGCTTAGGTACAACTCAGTTTGGTATCAAGTGGCTGCCTCCTTAACCCATCTCTGAAACACAAGTAGTAAAGCTAGTTGGTCAGTGCTCATAGTTGACTCTAGGGCTGTCCCAGCATCAAACTAGTTTGGCTTGCAACACTGATAACTACCACAAAGGGTTCAGTATACCTGAGACTGGGCAGACTCATGCATAACAAAACGTGCCATCAGGCCAGGTGGGCAATGGTCTTTTTCTACCAAGAATACTTCAACCCAAAGTATAGTGTGGTGACAGACTACAGTTGTTAAGACAGATGGTACACTGGGCAGTTTCCCAGGCTGCCCTGTCAGCAGATTCCAGAACAGCTCTAAGTTTCATGGAAACACAGACCCTAGTCTACCAGACTGCTAACCTAGGAGCATCACTGGTGCCTAGAACTTTCTTTGGTTGTACGTTTACCAAACAAGAGCCTTTGCAAGGATGGGCCCTGGTTCTAACCCTCTAATGTGCTGTTCTTCATTGGCCATGGGGTTGGAATATGACAGATTGGTGGCGTGGTGGCCACAGCTTGAAGACAGGATTCTAGGAATGCTCCACTCACAGTAATTCTATCTGAAGCAAGGACAACCACGTAATGTCAAACCTCAAGCCAGGGAGTGTAGACAAGGCCTTCAGACTATCTGGAGAACAGGGGAAGACTTGGACATAGAGAATTTTCATTCTCTAATTTCTGAATAACAAAACTTAATATACCAACTGACAAAACTGCTACCAAATTCTCTTTAATTTATTAAAAAACAAACAAACAAACAAGAAATTCTAAGAAGCAATGTTACCTAAACACCAGATAAGAACACAAAGCACTGTAGCAAAATAATCAAAGATTAAGAAATGGACAAGAAACCTAAATAGGTATTTCTCAAAACACCAATGTCCAACAGGTAGATGAAAAGACATTCAACACTACTAAGTAACAAAGAAACACAATGAAAAGCATAATAAGGCACCCTAGGATAAGTGGCACTAATAAAAACACAAAGATAACAAACAAGTGCTGGCAAGGCTGTAGAGAAAAGGAGTCACAAATACTGAATGTAAACCAAACAAGGAATTGCGGTAAAATAATTCTCATATAATTATGAAGAATTTGCAGCGGATGGATTCTGTTATAACTAACAGACATCATGATACAGAGAGAAAGAAATGCGAAACTGCAGTTATTTAGCAAGAAAATTTTGGTTAACATATTAATTGTAATGTAATGGTAGGCAATGGACATCAGATGAAATAAATGAACACAGAACTTAGCAAAAAAAAAAAAAGAAAGAAGAATAAACCAATGAATGCATGGCTTTCCTTTTTAGTGCATAAATCAGGATTCGCCACTAGTCAACATCAATTAAAATGTCAGATTTTTAATACATATTAAATTAAATATATAATATTTAATATAAATTAAATATATATTAGTTCTACAACGATCTACATAAGTTCAAATGTAGACAAACAAAAGCATTCATTAATAAAAAAAATGACAATGTTCTCGGACTAGATCATTTTTTCTCTCTAATCAACCAGGTCATGAAAAGGAGGAGCCCTTTCCTCCGTCCATGAGCTATAATGTGGAGTATACTCTGGGTTTTCTTTCAGCTCTCATAAGCATTACCTTCATTTCTAAGAGTCAAAAATTAAATAAGAAGCTAAGCAACTTGTAACATAGCTACGTCTTACAATGGAGAGTCAAAACCAAGTCGGCAAATATAACTAAAAATGCTTGCATACTTACTAGTCATCAGAAATATTTTCACTATATAAATACAACCTACAGCATCATTTATATCCAAATAATATTTCATGTAGTTAAGTCATATGGGCTTAATATTGCTAAGATGGGAGAAAGAAGGTTAATTACTTTAAGTATGAAAAGGTAAGGTATGTTAAAGAAAAAACAGAACTGTAGCCATTTACACTATTCATATATGATTTTGACTTCTCATTTCAGAAATAATGTGGATATCTAAAAACTTACCAAAGCAAATAAATCCTCAAATGTATAATAAATACATTTGCATTGCCATTACTCCTTTTTTTTTTTTTTTTTTTTTTTTTTTGGTTTTTCGAGACAGAGTTTCTCTGCATAGCTTTGCGCCTTTCCAAGATCTCGCTCTGTGGACCAGGCTGGCCTCGAACTCACAGAGACCCGCCTGCCTCTGCCTCCCGAGTGCTGGGATTAAAGGCGTGTGCCACCACCGCCCGGCGCCATTACTCATTTTAATTGTGCTTAGTACATTCAAAAAGTGGAAGTGAAATATTGAAACAACTACAGGCACACTCTCAAGTGTTTGAGCTAAAACTGGGTTGTTCATAATATAGCTTACAATCTATTTCCTTGAAGCCACAGTAGGTTTAGGAAAGATGCTCACTGACTCTCTAGGGCAGTGGTTCTCTCTATAATACAGTTCCTCATGTTGTGGTGAGGAACATGTATAACCCCCAAGCATATAATTATTTTGCTGCTCCTTCATAACTGTAATTTTGATACTATTATGAATAATACAAATATCTGATATAAAGGACATCTGATATGTGACCCCCGACAGGTTGAGATCCACTGCCCTGGGAGGAAAGAACCTATCCAAGTAATGGTTAAGGTCTCTGGTTCTACCTTTCTGTCTTGGTTTTCATTATATAGTCTTCTCTCAAATCTACTGGCATTCAATGGATAATATCTCTTATTACATTTTATTCAAATAGAAGAAACTTGTCTGCACAAAGTTAGATCAATGTTATTAGTCTAGGAATGGAGAACAGTAAAGAGGAATCTAACATCAGGCTACTAGGGTTCAAGCTGCTTTACAACCTTAGGAATTTAACTTATTTTTTTGTGTCTCATTCTCATCTCTTAGAGGAATAATAATATTATTATTATTATTATTGAACAGGGTTTCTCTGTGTAGCTTTGGAGCTTTTCCTGTAACTCACTCTGTAGCCTAGGCTGGCCTCGAACTCACAGAGATCCGCATGCCTCTGCCTCCCAAGTGCTGGGATTAAAGGCGTGCGCTGCCACCACAAGCTACAGGAATAATTATTAACAGAGGAAAGTGCTTGAAATAGTGTTTAGATTGCTGCTGCTAAGACCTTGCTAATTCTAAAAACCCATGTTTCAATAGTCTGAAGCAAAATCTGCTAAAAGTATGATTGTGAATATCAGTCTACATAAAGGCATAATGTAACTTTATCAACAAACATAATTATCAAAAGCAACTGAAACCACATTAAGTCATTAGAAACTTAATAAAGAGATCATCTAAACAACTGAGCTTGAGATCAGTAACAATAGCCATTAATGTGCATATGCATTTTACTAAAGTACAGTAAGTTAAAAATACAGCTCCCTACACAGGTGGCTATATTGTAATGACCTTTTTCCATACCCCTAGTTCTCCAGCTGCTGTTGGGGAGAGTCATTCAGGATTGTTTAAACATCTATCATCACAAACCACTTTTTATACTGGGACATACTTCTATGCTTCTTTATCACTAAAAAACATGTGCTCCAAACATTTGACATAGCCTTTTGTAACACAAGTTATACAGAGTATTACTGAAAGACAAAGCTAGCATTTATCCCAAGTGAACTTTCTAACTGTGTAACTATGTTTTCAAGGTAGCATACAATGTAGCCTATGCTACAGAGACAGGTGCTAATAAAACTAGGCTTCCCAGAAGTTTCTACTTATGGTTTCCCCAAAACACTGCACTGATTAGATATTAAAGGTGGTATGTTGGTTAGTTTTTTGTCAACTTGACACAAGCTAGGGTCATCTGACAAGAGTGAACCTCAACTAAGAAAAAGTCTCCATAAGACTGGCCTGTGGGTGAGCCCGTGGGTATTTTCTTCGTTGATGATTGATATGTGTGAGCCCAGGCCACTGTGGAGAGTACCACTCTTGGAGAGGTAGTCATGAGGTATATATAACAAAGCTAAGCAAGCTAGTAAATAGCATTCCTCCATGGCCTCTGCTTCAGCTCCTGCCTTCAGGTTCCTGCCTTGGTTTTCCTCAATGGACTGTGACCCCGTAAGCAAAACACCCTTTCCTCCTCAAGCTGCATTTTTGGTCATGGTCTTTATCACAGCAAAAGAAACCTAAGTAACAAGTGGGCCACAAGCCTGAGATCTAGTTCTCTAGAACTCCTCCTTTTGCTGTTTGCCTACCCATCAGGCTCTTAGACCCTATTATTTAACCTACAATCCAAAAGAAGAGATTTAGAGGTTCATTCAGTCTGGTCAATATCAGAAAATGCTAGTCACATCTACATATTCACTTACTCAAATGACTTATGCCATTTCTGAAATGAAAACTATGTTGGTCTTTACTGCTACCAATGTAGTGTCTGCATATGTTTTCATTTGAAATCCACAGGTTCCCATTATTTATATACTTTAAATTATCATGTTTTGTTCACTGTTTCAAAAATTCATTCATTATTGCCATTTAAACATTCTAAAAAAACCAGGATATTCTGAAGTCATTATATTCAAAGATAATGACATCCAAAAACTTCAGATTTTATTCCAAAATAGTATTTTAGTTAAATTTCATATCAAAATACAAAGAGACTTAAGGACTCTTGTTTTTAAACAAGTCAAAGCAAAAACCTCACTCACTTGATTGTCTGTAGAAACCTCACTCTGTCATTGATCTCGTCTGGGATCTTACTGAGAATCTGTTTAAGTGCCCGTGCCTTTTCATTTAGATCCTGGAATTCTGGCTCTGGTCGTTCAATCATGTACTCTGATAAAACAAAAACACAATAAAAAATGTCATGTAATTCTCTGAAAAATTCAAGTCTAAGAGTTGATCAAAGGAGGATGTAGTGGGAGGAGGGCCATTTTGTTAGAAAAGACAAAGGAAGTTCAACTTGATCCAGTTTTAAAAAAAATACCAAATAACCAAAAACCTAGGATTTCTCTGAAGTAAAACAGCCTAAGACCAAACATTTTTAATTTGAGCTATTTGGAAAAACCTAATAAAATCTTAAAAACCATATCCATCCACTAATATAAAGGAGAGGAGGCTTTATCAAGCTCATGAGTCCTCTGTTATTCTACTATATCATGAAACCTTAAATAATGAAATTCATGAAGAATGCAAAGGTCATTTATATATCAATGCGAGGGAAAGGTTAAGTTCCTTTAGTATTAAATATATGATGATTCATTATATTATAACTCCTACACTATGGAATGTACTATGGTTCATTATATTAAACCCCTATAGTATGGAATATACTATGATTCATCATATTGAAACCCTTATAGTGTTGAATATACTATGGCTCATTATATTAAAACCCCTATAATGTAGAATATACTGTAGCTTGTTATATTAAAGCCACAAAGTTGTTTGTATTTTCAGTATATTCCTGGAACTTCATTTGAACCCAACCTAAGGGCTGGGATCAGCGAACGGATTTTTGGAAAAGAAGTTCAATCAGACTTGGCAGATGAACAGGCCAACTACCATGCTCACTGTCTAGCAGGAAGCTCACCAACTTACACTTTCAATGTCAGCTGGCCAAACTGGTAGCAAATACTCAGTCTCAGGAAAGGAAAGACATGCAATCAGCTCAACAGAAGACATGTCCTCTATTAATAAATGTAGGGCACTACTATATTTTTCTAAATATTGGAAAATGCTATTAATTTTAAATGAAGCTATTTCTAATTGTTTTTATTAAAAAGCAAAATAGCAAAAATGTTAAAAAATGTTGTCCTCTCAAATCTGTGGTTGGAAAAAGAAATGCTACTAGCAGTAGCTTCAACTAAGACAAATGGCTCATCTCTTTCAAATACATATTTCTCAGAACGTTTAATGAAATGAAACTTAAGTGCTATAATGATGGGGGAAAGACAAAGCACGCAGCATCAACACATATCTCCCCTAACTAAATCTGACAAACACAGACAGTTAAAGGGCCTGCTTGTCTACTTACACAGACCATGTCCACTACTATCACAAGAAGCATGAAGAGATTAGGGGAGGGAAAATGGCTATCTGGATGAATGGTAATGAGCTCAAAGAAGTGCTTCTCAAGAATAGAGAAACTAAACACAACTCTCCTTTCTGGTACCTTCTACATCGTCAGCTGCCATACGAAGAAGGGACTCTGTGAAGTTAACTTCTACACTTTTTTTCTCTAATATTTTCATAATGATGTCTTGTGTGAGGCCTGGATTTTCCTTTTCAGCCTGTAAGAAAAAAATTGTTTTCATGTAATCAGCATTTTAAAGCTAAATTTTAATAGTTCAGAAATTACTCATAACCAGAAAGCACTGGTGAAGCAGGTGCCACCAAGGGCACCATATTCAACTTTGTTCAGCTCACGCATCACAAGCTCTTCAGTATACGTAAAGTCACAGAGGTACTCGGGATTCCTTGCTTCTCCATTATGTCCTCTTTCAATCAATTTAACAGTGACAGAAATACACACACACTCTCTCTCTGTCTCTCTCTCTCTCCATAGTAGTCTTTTCATGAATTTAAGTACATTGAGAATTCTCAGCATATGTAACATTTCCTCTTAAGGATGAGCAATAATAACTCTTACCAAATGTACTTTGAAGATATGCTGTATTAGAATTACATGCCAGGAAAAACAAAAACTAGTTTTTGCTAAAATTTATTAAATTTTATTTAATAAAATAATTTAGTAGTTTTTGCAGTTTTTAATAAAATTTATTTCTCTTACCCTATTTTTCCATACAATAATTTCCATTTCCTATTTTATTTTCATAGCAAGAAATTTTGTTCAATGGCTTTTAAAATATCACTCTTTGAAAACTGATTTTTATTTATTACTATTCATGCATGTGTGTATGTGTAACGGGATGTCTGTTGACCACAGTGCAAGGGCACATGTGGACAGGTCAGAGGACAGCTCTGGGGAGTCAGTTTTCTTCTTCCACCTTTGCCGGGGTTCAAGGGATTGAATGTTACTCATCAGGCTTGCTTGACATTAGCATTTTATTTATGCATGGAATCATCTTTGCAGCCCTCCACAATACCCCTGAAAGTTATATACAGATCATGAGAAATAAATGCACATTTCTTCTTTGTGACCTGTACTTCTTAGGGTACCAAGATTGAGCCAAACCACGAAATTGAATGTTAAGGCAAATTTCACATTTCCATTTTCTCAATTTAGCTTATTCTGTTACTAAAAAAGTTCCTAAGCACATTGAAAGTTTGTCTCCTTTAGGATGCCTGCTGATTAAATCCATATGATGATGGTTTTTCTCTTTTGTCCCAATTAACATGTAGAAACAGTTTCCACTCTTGATCCAATGGCACTCACTCTACTTCTTAGTTGTCAAGCACAATTAACCTCTCTGCTTTTGCTGTTTTATTCTGTTGTCACTGCAGTGAATTTTCTTCTGCATCACCACTTTCTTAAAACACTCTTGTTCTTATGAGGTCTCAGACAGGAAAACCTCAGAGATTGTGAACTAAAGTAGGAAAAGACAAAATATACACATGTACCTCAATGTTGGGATCCCTGTACCTGATGTCAAATGCTATGCTTATCACTTAGATAAATGATTAATGAAGCATCTAAACTGTTTCTGTTTTGTCAAGGTGAACTTTAAAAGAAAAATTGCCAAATATAGTTAAATGCACTGTTAAGAGTATTAGTTTGCTGAACTGCCAAAAAACTGTACTTGATGCTTATTTGGTAACAGTTGTTTACCTTCCTTGTCCAAGTAGCATTAAGTCCACCTACATCATAATGAATTATCTCGGGGGAATGAGAGCATTTGCTGTGTGCTTGCAGGAAATATTAGCAAAAAAAAATCTTGCTAAAAAGTTAGTGCTGAAAGAATTAAATGCTCTAAGTCTGCACACAAAGTTTTAAATACTAGTTTGATCTGAAACAGCAAACTATCAGAACTGGAGAATGCAAAAGTCTCACAGAGGCCCTGAACGTTCATAAAGCTCTTAGCACCAAATGCTGTTTATCAAGTACTTTAGGTTGTACAAATAACTTGGGTAAGTGGTATGTTCTAACAATTTGGCAACCCCGAAACTTAAATTCTATGCATACAACAAGAGACAGCATTTTATCTCATTGCTAATAAAAGCTATGTATTAATGGGGATGCTTGCATTTCCTGAGCACTGTAGTTTCTTAAATACTGGGCTTAGATTGGAACTACCATTCTCCTTTCTTCTTGCACACTGACTTTCTTGTGGTACTTGCTTTTTTTTTTTTAATTTATAACCCCAAATGTATTTATAAATTAGAAATGGAAAGATCTACAAATGAAATTATGAAGGTTCACCAAAGTCATTTAATCTGTCAGTTTCTCATTCATTTTTATGTCTTAATAATATTCTATTGTATGAATAAGCCACATTTTATTTCTCTCTAATATTTGATAGCTATTTGAGTTGTTTTAACTTTTTTACTATTAGCAACACACTGCTGTAAACCTTCATGTACATGTTTCATAGGTGCACATTTTCAGTAGTTTGAGGATATATTCCTAAGGGTAGAATTGTTGAGTAACAGAGTAACAATGTTTTGCATTTTGACCAACCACCAAACTGTTTTGCCAAAGTGGCACACCATTTTACAATCTCACCAAATCCTTTAAAAACAAGGATGTGGTACTTGCTTTTTATTAGTTCCACAAAGATATGACATCACTGAAAGGAACGTAGATCAATCTAGCATGTTGACATCACGAACTATTTCAAGTTAAGTTCATGTATTGTAAACAGATGCTAAGTATCATGGTACTCACTGTTCTAAAATACTTCACAACCTCCTTGAGTTTGCAGAGTGCCTGGACACAAGTTTTGGGAATATGTCTTAGAATTTTGGGCTAAAGTCCTGGCTAAACTACTTAGTTCAAAAGCTCAAATTGAACAAGTGCCTCTGAAGCCTCTGTTCTTAGATCAGAGACACTATCTGCACTTGACAGATTTCAACCTTGAACTTGATGGGTACTCAACCTTTGTAAACACTCTAATGTGAGAAAAACATCCACTCCATAAAAGCATAGTTTTATGGTCAGTGATTACCAATGTAGGAGATAGCACAGCATGTCAGCAACTGCCAAGAGGGGCAGGGTAACAGGTAATCAAGAATTGATACCTTAATAGAAAATAGTCTGTGACATATTTTTATTTGGGGAAAACCTACTAATCTTTTCCTCCAAATAAAAACAGGTAATACAATATGATTAAAAAATCACTGAATAAGCCAAGAACTAAAAGTATGGATTCAAAAACTAGCCAGGCAATATCTTACTGCCATGTTCAAAAGGAAAGATGTTTTAAAATTTATTTTTATTATCTTTAATTACGTGTCTGCACGTGGGTGTGTGCACGTGAGTGGAGGTGCCTGAGTAGGCTAGAGGTATAGAATCTCCTGGAGCTGGATTATAGAAGGCTGTGGGCCTCCTGACACTGGTGTTGGGAACAGAATTCAGGTCCTCTGGAAGAGCAGTGAGTTTTTTTTAACCTCTGAGCCATCTCTCCAGTTTCTCAAAAGAGAAATTTAAAAATACAAAAATCACCTTTTCTACAGAGATCCTTTAATTTGATTTGAAATCTAACTAGCTGTGAGATTTAACAATAAATCACTGCTTTACTATGTGATACATGATGCTTTCAAATAATTTTCACTATTTTTAAAATTAAGAATCATCACTATGAACTTGAAGCAGAATAGTACTTGCCTGTAGTTTCCAATACTTGGAAGGTTGAGACCAAAAGGTCTTTTGAGGGCAGAAGTTCAAGGCTAGATCTGTGGCTAACAAAGGTACCCATGGACAAACCTAGATATGTCTATCTATCATAGTCACACAACTGTAATGCTGTCACACTGTCATGAGAAAATTCCTCAAGAATACATTGTTTTACCTATTTCTGAATATAACTAAAGATAACAGCTACTAAAAATTTTATTCTTAATTTAAACATTAAAATATTTTGACTTAAAAATAAAAGCATAACTTAAACTTAAAAATAAAGCATTACTTTAGTTAATGATGGGAATTCAAAAGTAAACAAAATTAATCTGGGGGCACCCAAACATATATATGAGTTGAGAAAGCAGGTAATAATTGAAAATAATATGCTTAATATGTACATTTAGTCTCCAGAGTACAGTTATACAATAGAAATATACCCTGAGAACAAATATGAAATCAATCATACAATTTTAAGTTTTCTAGTGGTTGTATACAGTGAAGTTGCTTTATTACTAAGCTAGCTTATGCTCATTTTAGTACAAAGTTACCAAGCATGTTTGTATTTTATACTCAGCACACATCTGTTTAAAGAAATCATACTTCTAAGAGCTCAACATGTTGCCAGCAATGATAAAATCAACAGCTCGGGTCTAAGGCTAATAGAAGAACATCACTTGGAGTGCTTTAAATATATTTTCAAAGTAACCGTAATCTGCCATATATGAGGTAGATTTTTATATCTCATAATTAAACAATATGAAGTATAACTAATTTACATTTTTATAAACATGTTTTTTAAGAATAGGAAAAGGAACATAAAAATGTTCTTCTAAAACTGACCATCTGAAACACCATTTGTTGTGGTTTGCCTTTTGTAAGTGCTTAAAGCTTATACAGAATAGACCAAAGTGTAAGAACTATCTAAGTAATCTAAAATAATTTTCACTAAAAGAAAACTAACAACAATCACATGGTGGTATTTAGACTTACATATAACAGTTTAGTAAATCTAAGAGGTTATTGTGGCTCACCTTAATGAAAGCGGCTCTCAGGGTCTGAGCTGCAGACAAATTTACTCGTTCTAGCTACAATAAAAAAATTACAATTAATACAAATGTTCTTGGGAAAAAACATTTCTGATGTTTCACTCTCCAGTAATGATAAATCCATCATACAATAAGCAAAAATGTTTTAATAAGTCACAGTTCTTCAAACATTTAGAATTTGTACTCAAAACTGAATTTTTTTTTAAAAAAAAATAAGATGTATTCTACCTTAAAGGTAGATTTATGATACAGAATATATGGTATACACATATAATACAGAATTCTAAGTCTTAAGAGAAACTACACATAACTTGAATTCCTGAAAATAATGAGGACTAAGGAGAAATTCACTGCTCTGACTCCCTAGCTATAGTTCTGTGTGTACATGCAACTAACAATCCAAGAAAGACCAACATAAGGAAACATGTGTCTAGATTCCATTTCGTACTGCCTTCCTTTTTAATTACTTTAACTCTGTCAAGGATTAAGCTTAGTCTATTTTTTGCCAATCAGCAAATAGTGCTGACAAAAAATAATAATACTCAAACTGAAGCTCAGATCATCAGAATTTCAGAGTTGTTTCCATCTGTTGTCTACTACTCCAGCAGTAATTTTCTAAAATAGTAAACCAAAGTTAACTGCAGGTGCTGGAGAGAAGGCTGAGTAGTTAGGAGGATTCATGGCTCTGCAGAGAACCCTGGTTCAACTCCCAGAACCCATATGATAGCTCATACCTATCTATAGCTGCAGGAGATTTAACAACTCTTTCTGGCCTTTACATACAGGGACTGCACACATACATAATACACTTATATACATGAAGCAGCCAAAATGCTCATACACACTAAAGTAATTTTTTAAAAAGGTTAAATGTAATGACTTTAATTTTACATCAAATGTGAGGCTAATAACTCAACTTATTTTAATAGTAAACAACGCATTTAAGAAATGTATCAGTACAAATTATGTAGCACAGGACAAAGCAAAACAATCTGTCAAAAATAACAATTGATGCTGGGCGGTGGTGGTGCATGCCTTTAAACCCAGCACTCGGGAGGCAGAGGCAGGCGGATCTTTGTGAGTTCGAGGCTAGCCTGGGCTATAGAGTGAGTTCCGGGAAAGGCGCAAAGCTACACAGAGAAACCCTGTCTCAAAAAAACAAAACAAAACAAAAAAATTATCTCACAATAAACAATGTACCATTTAGCTTAGTATTTAATCTGACTTCTACGGAGGGCTGTGAAATGCACTAACTAGGTAAAGGGAAGGTAAAGGAGCCCAGTAAACAGTTATGGGAAAGAACAGACTGTAAATAGCTTTTAACACTGGCAAAGGTCTATCTCAACAATGAAAACAGTTCTACTTCCAATAGTTGATGTAATTATAGTGAATGCTGTTTATTATAGTGAATGCTGTTTAAAGTAACGGTGCGGCTCATCAGATCTTAGGCTGCTACGAAATCTGGGACAGGCAGACAGGATGGATGTTTTTATACTGACAGCCCATGTTCTTTGTGTTTACAGCCTAGGGCCTCCTTCTGACCAGCCAAAGCTCTGAGTCAGATGTGTGCCTTCAAGCAGCAGCATTATTAAATAACTCAGTATCATCCTCACTGGAACACAAGTAAAAGCCCAGAACAGCAAGTGCAGAGCTGGTAAAATGTATCCAAGATAGGAATTTCTAGACTAAATTTGCACATTTGTATTTTACAAAGACAACAGTCACAGGAAGGTCAGACATAGCTTAGTAAATCCAAGCCTGTAAACTGAAGCCCTTCAGCAAAGCTCTATTGGGAGTCGTTTTGTGGTTACTGTACACCCACATATCTGCAATGAACTCAATAGGTTTCTTACTCATCTGGCTTCCAATGCCCAAGAGTTGCCAGGTACACAGGCCCAGACCTCCTATTTGCAGAGAAGCTCCCATCTCAATGAACTATCTAAATTGTTCTCAAATCTACACAGGCCTGTACTGTACTTAGGCAGCCAGATTTTTACCCCTCTATAAAAAGTACTTCTTTTACCCCCTCTCAGTTGTGATTAAGATTTAACAAAACCATGTTCAACACACTATCCCTCTTCTCCTGACAAAGTTCTGAGAACATTCTAATAACAGCAGCCATTTCATTAGGCATCAACTAAGTGCCTATGGAGTCTCTTTCTACAAAATAATCTCTAATTTTCACAATAAATCTGTTGCTATTGTCATAATTTACAGATGGAAACTCTGGTTGATACAAGTTTCCAACTTTGTACTGAGACAAGGATCATGCCATAGGCTTGGCTCTCAGGCCTGTACACAAGCAGAATTTATCATTTCCTACATCATTTTCTACACTGGAGTTGGGAATTGCAACTCTGTAAGAACTAGCAGATACCCGAGTTCTACCATGTTGAAGAAGTCAATGTTAAAAAGGATTCAGACCCTTACTAACCAGAAGTTTGAACTCAGTAGCTATGTGAAAAGCTGAACAGTGGGGCTGTCATCAGCTTAGTTTTCGGAGATAGTACCTGAAGTGGTTTGAAAACCAAGAACTGGCTTCTTAAAACCATCTTCACAAGCTCTACCACTCAAAGGTTTCTTCAGAGTTAGTGACACATGAGGATATGATGATCTCATGTTAGTCTCTAACAGAAAAAAAAGTTTGCAGTTTGTTTCCAATACTTATTACTGAGTGGAATCCTGAAAGCTGTTGGAGTTACAGCTGTTGGCTAGAGTAGTTTCATAAAGAACCCTGAACTGTTTGCAAAGTTACTAGATTACTAGTAATTGACAGTTTATACACCACATAGTTGGCCCTAATGGGGAGAGATTACAGCTACATTTTGCATCGCTGGACACCAAAATAAGTGGCATTGCTTGGGCCTCTGCCTCACTTTATGTCACTACTGAGAGGAGGACAAGAAAAGCATTCAAATTAGAGAAAAGGGTGCTGAAAATAGCTTATCTGCACTATGAGGTGGACAACAGTGTCTGTTGAAGGATCCCTTAAGGAAGTGAGCATGGACCTCTCAGCTCAACCCCACACTACCAACTGCACCAGGGCTCCTTCCTCAGAATTGAGGATAGCTTTTCAACACTATTATCAACTGTACTTGCCAAATTTATACTCAGGTTCACAAATAAAATACTTTATAAATTCAAGTGTAATCCCAGTTCTCAAGAGCTCATTTATTGTACTGATCCCTCTAGAAGCATCAGTTATTCCCATATTTTTCAAGTATCACATGGATTTCCAAACCCATAGTTAGAAGAAAATAGAAAAAAAAAAAGAAAGAAAGAAATCAATTCAGCCTTTGTTCAAATTTTCAACAGTATTGCATAAAATCTTGTAAAAGTTTTTTTTTTTTTTTTTCCTCTCTAAAGGTCAAAAGAATTAGGTTACTTAGTTCTAAACTGGATATAAATCTACTGGCTTTCTTAACATCAGACAAGATCAGGTTTTCCCAGGGTGACCACCATCCTTACACCAACAAGTTTATTGATCCTATTTCTTAGGCTAAACCTTAAACTAAACTGGGCCACATCACAAGGCTCAAACTCCAGGTGTATCTTGTAGGAATGTGGCGAGTCAAGTGGAAAAGTCGGCATGTTAGCTGCCACAGAAAGCAAATGTCCTCAGCTCTGCTCTGTCCAGAAGACAAGGAAAAAACCCTCCTCTGTGTTCCCAAGAGAGTAGTTCCCGAGTTTACCAAACTCTATGACAAATCAGACAAGACGGGCCACATAAGTAGTATACAAACATCTGCTGACTCTGTTGGAAAGTATGCAAACATTCTATGCTGACCACAATTTTATCAAAAATATTGGATGAGATCTTCATAATTATAACACCATATGCCTAGTATTACTCTAAATACATCATAATACATTAACTAATATATTTTCACAGGTTGTTGAAAATTAAATCAGTTATTCTTTATTCCAATTTTAGTCATCAGGAAATCCAGGCAAAAGCATGTCTTTTTTGCAGCATTATACTAAGTGACAGCCCAAACTAGGATCGATGACGAGACTACAGGTAAAAATCCATTCACTTTTCAGTTTGCCTGAATTCTTCCCCTCCCAACAAAAAAGAAGTAAAGAGGTTAAGCTAGAATAGACTCAGGTCACATTTGTTTACTAGGAAAAAATGTAGAGCTATATATCAGCAAAAACTGGCAGAAGTAGCTCGCTGAGAAGCTTCTGAATAGAATATTATTCACAAGTATATTTTGAAGTTATTTATTAATAAATTTTTGCAGCCTAAAATTCCTATTTAGTTGCAAAACTTTATTTCACAAAATATGCCCCATAATGCATCAGAATGTATTTTATCTTAAACCTATCTCTCCACATACACGTGGCTTATGTTTCCTGGAAGAAGGAACTCCCCTCCTCTCTTCTCCATATACAAAGACTCGGTAAGAACAATGCAGTTACAGGAGAACCTGACCAAAAGCCTGGAGGTCTGTAGAAAGCAGGTTTTCCATAATGCGGTAAGGAGGAGGACTATTTCACAGTAAGTTTATGTGTACAATTTCTGGGGCTCTGAACTCAGTGGCCACTGGCTGAACGAGAAGTGTGCTCTTTCTCAGTTATCTTACAGCTGCATTACTAAGTACAGCCAGCGCTCAGAATGCCTGCCATAAACAAGTGATTTGTAAACTTGAGCAAGAGTATAAAAATCTCTAACATGAAGCTTGTCCCTCTAGATAAATGATACCTAGACTGTAGCTACTATGAATAAAATGTTAAGAAGGGAAGGAGGAGACTTCCTAATGCTTAGGATATACTAAGGGAAAGATCTGGAAAGCCACTTCTATTTTCAGCATCCCCACTGTGATTCTATTCTCTGGAGAAGTAATTTGAAACTATTTTTTATGTTTATCTCAACCTGTACAGTACAGAATAATAAAGCCAAAGTAAACTATAATTTCCCAATGGTACCTATACAAAAAATTCAGTTTTGAACTATAGTTAACTGTGACTTTAATTCATTAGGTACCTTATATTAATACACAGAAATGCTAAAGAATAACGCTAGCAGTGACTACAATGCCTTTTAACCCAACACTTCATTCATGAAGTCCCAATAATTCTATTCTATTCCTCCATCCAACTCTAGATTTCATCTGTCAAGAGGAAATTTAAGTACCACTGCCATATCTAAAACAATAGTTTAGAGCATGTTTTTGAATACAGGACAGGAAGTGATTATTTTTTTAAGTGTGCTACAAGGTTAGGCCAGCAAGCTGAACCTCAGAATGAGACCTCAGTAATCGGGTGCAGCAATGCTAAGTCTATCACTGGCAGCCACTTCATTTTCAAACCGTGCTCCTCAAAATTAATTCTTAGAACAACGATGAATCACTAAGCCTATGCCCTTGAGGCCACATGTGTTTTCAGATCTCATCTGGGGTACAGCACCATCTTTACTTATAGATTTACCAGCCTACTCACAGCAGCTTCCTTTTCTTGGAAGTAAATTTCTCTTACATGTGAGTAAAATAAAGTTCTTATCAGAATTAATCCTAACAATTCGTATAACCCAAGCCCCATATTTCTGGAGCAAATTCAAGACTCATACACATTAGGAAGTTAGTTACCCCATGTTTCTAGAACAAAAGCCTTCTCTCATTCCTCTTCACTAACTGGAGGCTGAAACTGATGCTCTGTAAATGAAACCTGCCTCCTCTCAAACCGAGAGTCAAAACACCAGATTAATCCAGAAATTCTCCCTAACACTGCAGCAGACACTAAGCTGAGCACACAGACCTAGAAAGACAAAGCACCTATGAGTGAAATTATAAAAATGATTTTTGAAGAATGTAAGAAACCCTAACTACTTCAACCCTAAGCTCCTTACCTAACCTAAGGGCTTTCTCCTTGTGTCACTCCTGGTACTAAGTCAGCTAAGGAGCCCTAAACAGCCATGTTCCCCAGTGCATTCTGGAGAACAGGTATGATGCTTGTTTCTCTCTATCCTCACGCCCTAGCACAGTACTAAGCAATAAGCAGTCAGAATGTACCATAAGGAAGCACTTCCTTCTAATAATAGCTACTTGCAATGAAGTATCACAACAAAAAGATGGATCTAATTATTGGCTTGTTGAAAGCTGCCCCAGATGGGACTACCACAGAGGCAACTTTTAAGTTTTACAAGAGAGGCTTTCTCCTTAGTAAGAAAATACTCCTGAATTTTCTAACCTCTTGCACAGTTAGGTTTGGTTGTAAGGTTAAGTTCTTAAAAAATAGATGTACATGGAAGTCTTGTGTAGGACTTTTTTTTAGTAAAAGTTATACTAAGTAAGTAGACCCCCAATGGAAACAAGACTTCACATCTTACCCTTCTGGACAAGAACTTAGGACATGATGGAGCTTTAGTAGCTATCATACATCCTGAGGAGATTGTAACATGATAAAGCAGAAGATGAATTTCTGATGACACAGACTTATAACACTATTAGTCTTGAAATCCTCTGCCTCCAAAATCTTTTATGTAATGGAGATAGAAACTTTTACTTATACCATAATTTTGAATTTCTCCTGAAAGGCCTCTGAACCTATTTGGTAATGTTTGAAATTCTACAATATGCCTGGTTTGAAAAAAAGGATAATGAATCATTCTCTCCTGCTTCTAAGATTAAGGTTCATAAGTACATCAAGTGCATCAACCAAAATAATGTGAGGACAAAAAAATTGAGTCTTAGAATAACACTCTAAAATGCTTTGGCATTTTCCTAAGGGCTTCCAGCTATCTTAGCAACAAGAACATTGGTGATTCTGAAGATTAGCTGTATTGTGCAGCAAAAATAATTATTAGTTTTTGTTTTGTTTTGTTTTTTTGCTAAAGCCACTGACTTTATAGAGACAGAACTCGCAGAATTGATGACTGTCTTATGTAAGTTTAAAAAAATAATTTCACTATTCAAGGTCTCCATTCAACATTATAGAGAAGGAATTAACTAACATCAAAGGGACTTACCAGTCTAGAATTTTCTTCATATATTAGAATAATGTTAATTTAAACAAACAAAAAAGAAAGAAAACGAGAAATGTACTTGTGTCATGTTCCTTCAATAAAAAAGCTACCAATGATTTCCTCAGATACAACGTAACAACATCTTCCAAATATCAATTTTTAAAATGGGTTTGGTCACCATGACCTTGTGCCTGCCATTCTGGCTATGTGCAATGTACTTGTTTCTACTCTTGTCTCTTAGATTCTAGCATATATGTATCTTGTTTAGTGGGGCCTGTTCTGAACCCTACAAGAGCCCATCTACCAATTTCTCATTTTTTCTCCCTTACTTAATAGTACTTACTGTAATTTTCAACTTAGAATTGTATGTAATATCTATCTCCCCCACTAAGAATATCATATCTATTTGCTTTTGTTTCTACAGTTGTATGTATGAACTGGACCCAACAGCCAACACCAGTTCATACAAATGTCTGTCATGTGGGAGAACAGATGAGTAAATGAAGCCAGGTACTAAGGAATTGCAGAAATCTTAAATGTACACTCACCTCATTAAACACAGGATACATAACTGCATAGAGAGGCATAGAAACCATGGAAGTGGTCTCAGCTTCATTCTTCATCTCTTCCATTGTCATCCTCATTCAAAAGCCAACTACAGTAGAAAAAGCAATGCTAAATGCAAAGGAATCTTCATTCACTGCAGAATTTCTTCCTTTTCTATGTATATATGATAAAGAATGGTACACAAAAAAGAACAGCAATCTGGTGGAAGGGAAAGGAGAAAAAGCAATTTATACTATAGGGAAACAACAAAATTTTAGAAACATTCCTTTTAAAATTAGAGTTGCTGGCTATCACACCCAGAAGCTATTTGTTAATACATGTTCCATGTGAAAACCACCCCAGTCAGCAAGATACTTTGCTCTTCTTTACAGACTCAAGATTCAGAGACCTCTTGAAGTGAAGCACCCTTTCTGTCCCCAGGTACTCAAGGAGCCTAGACGTTGACAAATTAATGTTTAGTACCTATAGACACAAGATGTAGTTCTTACTCATTAAACAGGTCTTTACAAGATTCTTCCGAAGAACTCAATTGTCTGACAAAGAGCTACAGTAGTGCTTCAAAAGCTCCCGTCAAATCTGAGTGCTTAGTATTCTACTGTACCTTTACCAGTGAAAGGGGCTCAACAGCTGCTAACAGCTAAGTCCTGGTTACGGCAATTTTTAAAAATGGAAGGAAAAAAAAAACCAAAAAGTTTCCTTTTTCTGAGCTAAACTTTGTTCCCTGACTTTACAGGATACTACCAAAACCAATTCCTAAACTTTATAATACAGAGCAAGAGAAAACCACTAATATAACATACTACTGTAGATTTATGAAGATTGCTTTGGTTCTAAATTGCATGAAGGGAAGAGCAGAGAAGCAGAATTACAGAAAGTGGAAACTTACCAAATTAATAAGTCAATGCAAGAGATAAATAGGGATCAGAGCTAAGTAAGAAGAAGCAGGTAAATACCAATGGTAGTCTTCCTGTTCCTATATAACTACTTAATATGCTTCTAGGTGATCTACCTTCATGGTGGCACATGCATCTAATCCCAGCACTCTGGAAAGAAAGGAGGGTTTGCGAGTCAGAGGTCCATCTATGCTTCAAAGCTAGTCTCACTTAATAAAACAAAACAACCAACCACACAAAACAAACTTGGAACCAAGGAGAACATAGATGAAATAGTAAGAATCTATGGCCCCAATGAAAAAATGTGAGAAACAGCAAAATAGGATCAGAGACAGACCTTCGAGAGCAACTGAATTTGATAATATGGAGGATCACTTGTTAAATGTTTTATTGATTACCCATATGCATGATAGTAAATACACATCAGCTGATAAAACATACAATCTTTAATCATATAGTGCTGTCATGAAAGGAAAAGAGAACATGAACAAGTGTGAGAAGGAAAAGCAAAGCTGGCCTGTCTACTTGCTGAAATGGGAGAGGGTGACAAGATCAGCATTACATATTGTTTCATCAAGAAGATGGCCAGACAGTTTAAAAGCCATGGAACATAGACAATGACTTAGAAATTAAGAGCACCCTTCAAAGAACAGCATACTAGCTAGCATCTTGGAAGCTTAGAGTGAGCTGATCAAAAGAAAGGTTATGTTTTCCCCAGTATTTCAGTATGAAGGAGATGGCAACGAGCAGAGCAGGATTAATTGGATCATTTTTACTTTACTCTTAAGTACACATGTAAATATCACCTAAAACAGGAATTGACAGGTTCAGGGATCAGGGTAGATGGCTAGAACCATTAAGAGATCCTGCTGACATCTCTACATACAATAAGCCTACTCAAATCTTATGCATATACTAGTCTTGTGCTTTTCTTGGTCTTGTATTTAGTAAGCGGTTTCTCCTCTAAAACTAACATTATACTATTATCAGATCTTTAACAACCTTTTAATATTGTTACTATGAAAAAATGCTCCTCCAAATACTTTACAACAGAACTGTTTTTAGAATATACATTACAAACTGGACCACTTACGGTTCAATAGCAGGAGATAGCCACCAATGGTTCCAGTAAGGCTTTTAACAGACTGAATTACTCTGCCAGATTTAATTAAGCTGAAGTGTGCTTCTTTCATTCCTTCCAAATGCTTCTTCATTTGAAATGGTTTTATGGACAACCTATAGACATGCCAAACCAACAAAAAGCTTGCTATAGAAATAGCCAGGGCCCACTGAGCAGAGGCCTGAGGACCTTGTTTTGACAAGCTTCCTTCCTTGGACAGTTGCAAGTTTCAGCCATGCCATGGGAGATGAACAACACACTAAAGGGTACTTGTTTCTGGGTGAGAAATGATCCTGCATGTACAGATAACTGAAGATCCCAGATTCTAAATCCCAAACCTGGAAGTGATCTCATCCACCTTCTACCTGTACTAAAAAACAAAAGTACCCAAAGGCTAACTAATGTGTTTGTTAGCTTTACTGTAATTGTAACAATTTGCCTGCATAAAGAATCAAAGAGGAACGATTTCTTTGCCTCAGTTTTGGAGGTTTCCGTCCACCCTGAAGACAGCACAGAGTAGCAGATGTGGCAGACAGGAAGCAGCAAGTGGCTCTCTCCTTTCTCCATTCCAGTAGATCTTGGTCCCTAGTTTATGGGACCATGCTACCCACATAAGCAGGTCTGGACAGATTTTCCCCTTAAAGTACTCTGGAAATGCTCATGGATGCAGTTCGTGGTGCTTCAAGATGCTCCTTAGTCCAATGAAGTTTACAATCAATATAGACTACCACACTGCATGTTGATTTACCCATGGGCACAAGTACTTTCTAATAATAACATAAATCATAAAAACTTAGTAAGGTACTTGCTGTTGCCACCATGTACCTGAGTTCAATCCCCATCACCCATATAAAAAGGCAGGAATTGGAGTGAAAGTATATATAATTGTAATTCCAGAGTAAACACAGCCAGCCAGATTCCTGGGGTTCACTGGCCAACCTATCCTATCCTAGCCAAACAGTAAGCCATCTCCACAACCTAGTGAGACACTGTCTTAAAAAGCAAGGTGGCGGCTCCTGTAGAACAACAAAGAGAGAAAGAGACAGAATGTGTGAATACAAGTGAATCTATCAGGAATGGCTTTATGTTTATCTTTTTATTGTGCTGCTTCAGAGGAACTGTTCAGTTCAAAGTGAGCTCTGTAGGTGAATTAGTATGCATCCATAGAATAAATAAATAAAAATAAATAAATAAACAACAACACACCAAACACACACACACACACACACACACACACACACACACACACACACCCCACACACACACAGGGCTGTAAATATTAAGAACTTTTACAAATGATACCCTTAGTTTTTGTTTAGAAATAAATGTTATGATGTAGGATTCTGTTACAAATGGAACCTTCTCGTTAATGTTCCTTATTCAAAATAGTACCATTAAATTCTAACATAAGAAAAGTCAGCTTGAAATGTCTTCCTGAGTTTAAAACAATCATCACTTGTTTAGAATGAATAGGAATAAAATAATTACTGGCCACTTCCACTTCCAAACTTAGTCTTCAGGGTTCCTGCCCTGCCTGACCAACGCCAATCTGCTCATGTAAAAAGCTACAGTATCTCACAGTTTCCTGAAACAGACTCACTTTACTCCATCTGGGGCATGAGAGATAATTCTAAAGCTGCTACTAGTTACAATAGACAAAGGAAATAAAGAAGAATTTCTTGGAATTGAACTGAATATGGTTATTTCTAAATAACCTAGACTTTCACTATTTAGCAAACAAAACAAAACAAAAGGAACAAACAAACAAAAAATGCACCTTTCTCTAGCATGGTGCAGAGTCCATGTGCTATTTTCCAATTCATGTGTATTTCTTCTCTCCATAAGGACTTAAGAGATAGCGTAGAGTGATGTTTGAATGAACACACTAAGGATGTAAGTAGACAATCTTTAAGTTCAGCCTTGCTAGTACCTTTTCAAGTACCAAGCTTAGCAAAATAAAAAACAAACACGAAAATCTAACTAGTCCTATTAAATTCCACATTTGGTCACATTTACCAGTTTTTACTTTTAGTTTCCTCAAGCTCTTCCTATTACATTAAACAAAGACAATATAACATTAGAAATTATAAGCAAAATCAAAATTTCACAGTAATTTAGACAAAAGTAAAATTAAAGATTAAATAGTAAGATATTATAAACTCTAAAATCTTGTATGTATTATGGCTGTTAGAATGTTTTTAGATTCTGAAGGCACAACTGGTGTACATTTTATTTTATTCTTTTAGGATAGGGCTCATTTTGTAACCTTGGCTGGAACTCATTATATCAAACAGCCTTGCATCTAGCTCACAGAGATCTACCTGTCTATGCCCCCTGAGTGGTGGGATTAAAAGGGTGCACCTCTATATCCAGCATTATTTCGTGTTTACAAGATTCTCCAAGTAGAAGAATTCCCAATGCTATATAACTTTGCTTTCCATACAAGCAAGACCAAAAAGGCCAATAAGCTTTTAGGAGAGGGTAAATCTTTCCCTTTAAGACAAAGTTTTAGCTCCCAAGTGCTGGGAGATATAAGCCATCGCCAACTATTTCAGAGTTTATTAGGAATACTCATTCCCAAGACTACTCACTTATAATCCAGGTATCTATTCTTAACAGATAACCCAGATGAGTCTCAGGAAGAAGGCAGTCTGGGAATCACTGTTATGGAACAACAACAACAACAATAACAAAAAAACCAACCAAACAAACAAAAAAACAGTGGATAAAGAGAAAATTTAGCAGCTAGGACCAGCTTCAAGGATACAGGTAAAATTAAGTCTGATGAAATATCTGGAAAGAATCTGCAAAGAGTACGAATCATGCTTTATGAAATTCCAATTTATCACCAGCCACCAGCTTTCCTTTTTCCATCAGAAGAAGACAGGTGGTGAAACTGTATCCTCTTTGAGGTCTTTGGTATCCTAAAACTGTTACATTTCTATTATTATATGTAATACAGGTCCAGAAAGTAAAACAACTCTCAACAGATCAAAAAAATTAATTGCAAGATCTAGTAAGGAGGTGCTCTCCAAGAATGGGCTGACTGAAAGTTTCAAATGGACACTTTCTTGTTTTCTCTACATAATTATCAAGAATCTTACTGGTCAGGCTCCTAGAGAAACCAGTTCCCCCAAACTACACGCCTTGAACTGTATAGATCACACTACAGCCATTTTACAAAGTAGGAAAGCTCTACTTTGTCCTCACGACCTTTACAACTTTTATGGTGTGTCAAGAGATACAGAGATTCCAAGTAAGAGCTAACAATTCTTAAAAGGTTTGGAAAGAGGAAGACTGAGAAATACTGTAAGCAGAAAATTCTTAGATAAAAATGAGCTTCAAATCTTCAGAATACACTTAGGTTACCAAGCTTTTATGGAATGCTACATTTAGGAACATATACAAATAAATACCTTGCTAATAGCAAGAAATATATAGCACTCTGACACTATACTGCTGGTATGCATACTTATGAATGTCCATGTCCACACACATGTATCTCATAATATCAAATAGACAGCTTATACAGGAAGCTACAGGGGGGAAGTGAAATGAAGTGCACAAATGGGCTCAAATTGTTTTGGCTAAATTGTGTTGTGTGTGAACAAATCACCTCACCTCTATTATATTCTTCTTTAAGATAATTTAAGTCCTATACTTAAAAGAGATGGAGTTCAGCCGGGTGGTGGTGGCTGCGGCGGCGGCGCACACCTTCAATCCCAGCACTTGGGAGGCAGAGGCAGGCAGATTTCTGTGAGTTCGAGGCCAGCCTGGACTACAAAGCAAGTTCCAGGAAAGGTGCAAAGCTACACAGAGAAACCCTGTCGGGGGGGGGGGGGGGGGGGGGGGGGGGGATGGTGTTAAAAATGAGGTAGTTTATAAACCAAACTATAACATCTTTACATTAAATGTTGAGTTACTAAGTATTATATTTTAGGTCTTTTAAATATTTTTCCCAGAAAAGTATATGCATACCATAATGATGTCTGTCTCACTGCACTGGAAAGTCCAGTCTGTTTAATCAAATTTTGAAGAACACTCCTTTGTTGAATTACATTTTCCAGAAATGAAAATTTCTGAGCTGAAATTGCACCTTACTCTAGCATGGTGCAGAGTCCATGTGAGAGACACTTTCCTCTTTCAAATTTGAGTATCTCAAATATGATGTTACAGTAAAAGAAAGCTAACAGAGAATTGGTACTCAAAAATGGAGCTATTGACGATAGCTACATGAGACAATGTGAAGGAGTCTTTGGGATCCGTTTTGCAAGAAGGGCTTGGAAAAGTTCAGAGGAACAAACTGTCATATAACACGGAAGGATGTAAATGTAATCATGTAAAGTGAAGGGTAATTATGTCAGATCAGAAAACACAGATGTATAAAGGAAGTCAGGCTGATGAGGGTCCCAATGGAAATGAAGACTCAACTAGCAATTGGGCTAAAAGCCATGCTTGTCACACCATGGGGTGGGAGGGTGCATTTTGTCCACTCTCTGGCACTTTGACGAAGACCAAGCTTGAACATAAATAGGCAAGCTTATCTGGAAGAGGAAATCTCAGGGCAAAAAAGCAAGTCAGGAAATGATACATACATTACCAGCAGGCAAACTTTATAATGACAATCATAAGCAAAAGGAACAGAATGGAAATTTGAAAACTTCCTAACCTGGCCAAAAACAGAGCATGTGTAAGGATGCAGCTAGAGGGTGAGGTAGCTAGGCTAGTAGGGATAAAAAATACAACCGACAGTTTGCATTAGGAGAGTAGGATGGTGCCTCAGGGCACCTCCCAAATGTGCAAAACCAAGGCACCCATCAAAGGTTCAGAGACTTAGGAGAGCAAATGTTTCAGATACCCACCCAATCAGAATCTTGGGAGAAGAGCACCCTGCCAGGCCTTGTCTGCCCAGGGAATGGTTTTCCTAGGATTCACTTTCCTTTTCTGCCAAGAGGAAACACAAAGGCGACTTCTGTGGTTCCAGTAGGCCCTGGTACAGCTTGGGCTGGTGGCAAACACTGCCATTTTCCACCTGATGCTGAGTTTCCAGGAATGCAGAGGGAAGTAGTTAAGTCACACAGGTTTTCATCTACATTTCAAAGGAAGCCTGGAAGGCCAGCTAATCACAGTGCAGTTGCAGTCATGGGAAGTTACCCGGAATGGGCAACTATGGGGCTGTAGAACCGAAGCTGAAGCTTACAGACCACGGTAAGGAAGAACTGACATGCAGTGCTCATCAGGTAAAACTACAGGAAGCATGAAAGTCACTCCGAGTGAGTAACCAAGTGGACAGTAACAAACAAAGCTGAAAAGTAGGGCTGCCCAAGCTCTTGGAAGCCCACATTCTGCCAGTGTGTCCTAGGTACAGATGTAGAGCTTTAGAATTTAATGTTTGCCTTGCTGGCTTTCCCAGGTGATTAGGGCTGAACACTGCTTCCAGTCTCCAGCTTCTCACTTCTGGAATGAATATGGGCACTTTTTGCCTGTTCCACCTTTGTATTTTAGAAGGATTAGGCTTTCTTTTTTATTTTTACAGGGGCTTGCAGCTGAGTTACACTGATCACTCAGGTAACTCTGGACTTGAACTGAGGAGAATGTCAGAACAATTAAGACTCCGGGACTCTTAGAGACTGACTGAATGCATTTTAAATCACAACATGGACATAAGCCTTGACAGGACAGAAGCTGAATGCTGTCATTTGGAAATTCGATGTCTCTCAGACCCTCATGTGTTGAAGACTTGGTTTCCATGGAGGTGGTGTTAGGAGTTGATAGAAACTTTAAGCAGTGGAACTAGTCCAAAGAACTTAGGTCAAAGGTGTTATGGCCCTGAATTTTTAAAATAGGCCCCTTTCTTGTTCTTTGTTCCCTCTGGTGTGGCGAATGATCTTATTCCTACCTCGATGGGCTGGCTCTATCTCCAAAGCACTGGGGCCAAGTGACCATGAACTACAGCCAAGTTGTTTATCTCAGGTATTTTGTTATAGAGAAAGGAAGTTAATAGATTTCAAAATTAATATTGCCTACAAGGCAACAGGGCCAGAAGTGCCGCCGACAGACCTGAGAACATCAGGAACACTGATACTCAAGAACATATGTCAATGCTAACAGCAGCTAACTTCCAGGTTTGAGGTGAAGAGAGGACAATGCATGGGGCATAGTAGTTAATATTAGCTATCATGATCACGTGCAGAAATGCACACGTAATTCAGGATGAAGTTAGGTATCCTCCATTTTCACTTCTTCAGGGCATCAAGGACCCTGAAAACAAAAAAGCTGGTAAAGATAATGGTTTTAAACCTCTCTAAGACAGCAGAACTACTGTTTAAAAATAAAATCATCTCCCTTCTCCCCGTCTGTGTGTGTGTGTGAAACAAAACATTATTCTTTCATTTAATAAATTAAGCACTTAAGTCACTATTCTATAGAATAACTAATATAACTATCACTAACATAAACACTATAAATAAAACACAAGTGAGGGGCCATAATAGTAAGGTTTAAGAGAGCATAGGATACTTAGAACCAAACTTTTCTGTAACTCAGTACCAGATCTCAATCTCTAGCCAGTAACTTCCTTTGCTATAGATGTTGACACATTTAAGAAAGTTAACTGCTAAAGTTCTAAAACTTTAAATTAAAAATAACCATTATAGACATCAAGCCCAGTCTTCAGCTTTCACAACTCAGAAACAGAATGGTAGTTGATAGTGTTAGCCAAATACATTAATGTGCTTCCAAGGTCTCTTGTATTTGGTGTTGACAAACAGTACTATGCTACCCTGCCTCACTCTGCGTCACCTCTGGCTCAATCTGTACAGAGCAAGAGCTGCGAACTCCTATAAAACTGTCAGGAGACCGAAGTAGGCAGGAATGTAGTTAAGATCTGACATTGTGAATTTCTAATTTGGTAACTCTGACTCACCTTAAAGTCAAGTATTGTACCGTGGCAAGTGTATATCCTTATATATTTGGAGGAATTACTGACCAATATAAAAATCTATGAAGTGATAAGAAGCATGTTTTTTCTACAGTATATAGCAGGAGATAAATGTTTAGGTTTGGAAGAAAGATACAGTTTAAATTTTTGCTCAGCTGGTTATACTATTTAAATTCTTTAATAACTTTCTAAGCTCACTGAGAAATGAATGTATATAGTGATTGAAGTTTTCACTTTACATGGCTGTTTGGAGTATAAAGAACCAACAAACATCTAATTCACATGGTTAGAGATGCTATTTCATCAAAGTTCCATGAGCCTTAGATGGCTTCAGGTTGAAAGGAGGCTGAGACAAAGCATATTAGAATGCAAACTCTGGCTTGTAGTGCTGTGGGATGTTCTGTATGGCTCTGATTGGTCAATAAATAAAACACTGATTGGCCTGTGGCTAAGCAGGAAGTATAGGCGGGACTAACAGAGAGGAGAAAAGAAAGAACAGGAAGGCAGAAGGAGTCCTGGCCAGCTGCCGCCAGGAAAAGTAGCATGTGAAGATGCCGGTAAGCCATGAGCCACGTGGCAAGGTATAGATTTATGGAAATGGATTAATTTAAGCTATAAGAACAGTTAGCAAGAAGCCTGCCATGGCCATACAGTTTGTAAGCAATATAAGTCTCTGTGTTTACTTGGTTGGGTCTGAGCGGCTGTGGGACTGGAGGGTGACAAAGATTTGTCCTGACTGTGGGCCAGACAGGAAAACTCTAGCTACATTGTAGGACATGTGAATTAGTGTCTCCATCAATTCTGCCACCTCCAGTCGCTTTTGCTGGCCTCATCTTCATCCTGCCTACCCAGCACAGTGGCGATCTAATGCTAGCTATCACAATGTCATACCACTTATACACAACCATTTTCCAAACTTTGACCATCAAAATTACACAACCCACAGGAAATTATTCTCAGTTTAGGAGTACAAAAAGAATTTGGTCACCAAAGGAACTTTAAGACTAGAAATGGCCTTAAAACTGCTTTTATTTTCAGGGCTGGTGAGATGGTTCAGTGAATAAGTGCATGCTGAAGGACCCTGGGTTCAATTCCCAGCACCCACATGATGGCTAACAACCATCTGTAACTCCAACCCCAGGGGACCCAGCAACTTCTTCTGACCTTCTGTGGGCACTGCACACACATGGTACAGTCATACACAAAGGCAGAACACCCATGCACATAAACATAAATTTAAAAATTCACACAAAAAAACAACAACCTACTTTTATTTTCTTAATGGACACAGGTCAGCTTAATAAAGGAAGCTGTGTCCTAGAAGCAGATTGAGTAGCACAGGAAAATCAAGATGTAATCAAAGACTGAGGGTCAATATATTAAAGGTAAAACTCTAGAATGATCCAAAGTTGACAAACAGAAACTGAGATCAGTCAGCTGGTTGATGGGAAATGGGAATAAGGAAAATAAAAAAATGGCCTCTAAGGTATTTGAAAATCACTGGTTTAGGGGATATTATTAATTTCTTATTATGATTCTTTTTATTTCCTATTCCACTGACTAACCAGAATTCAAGTATGGACAAAATTAAATAATTTGCCCTCTTGATCATGCTCCTCTTTTGGCCATGAAGCTCTCTGTGTAGGGAGCTCATAAATTAAGTGCCCAACTGAATAGTCACTTAGTGTTTAATTGATGCACATGGTGGTTTTCCTTTTGATTAGCATCTGTGATCTCTCCTTTTAATTTCACCAACATAACATTAAGATTTCACTTTAGAGTATCTTAGAAATTCAAGTGAACAGCTCCCAGAGTATGCTTCTGTTCTCTAAAACAAGACCACCCTGGACTATGTCTACTTGCTTTGTACTAACTCCTTTGTCTGAGAAGCCTACTCTTTCATTTAATAACCCCCAAGTAGGTAAGGTTCTCTACAATATGCAACAGAAACACTTTTCCTTATTTGATGGTTTTTACATCAAAACAATGCATCTAAATGCTGACAGAATCTGTGGCACTAAAAAACAAGTTGCCCCAGGTTCTCTTGTTTAACACTAGGTGCTGCTAATGAAGGCAGGGTTCCCTTGATGATGCCATTAAACTCTACTTTTTACTCCTAACTGATTTCAATACAAATTATCTTAGCTGCAAGAAGAGGGTAATAGAACGGCTATCTATATGGTATTTAGAGTCCCCTTACAATGTACCCTTCATTTTGTAAAACTGTTTATAAGAACACCTACATCAACCTCAAAATCTCGATACTATTAAAATGTCAATTTTATCATGGATAAAGGCATCTCTCAAAGCGTGTCTATTTCTGAATAAAAAGGTCATAGTACTATTCCAAATCTTTTGGAATTAAATTAAGAAAGCCTTGCAATAAAGTGCCACAGAGAGCCACTGCTGCCTAGAGGCCAGGTCTGACTCATTTAACATTTCCAAGTACCTTTTGTTGTACAACCTTACATAAGTATGAGAAGGCAGCAAGGGTGTAACATTTTAGGATTTTGTCATTTCTTCAATCCATTCACAGCTGGATTCCAGGTCATCCTGAATTAAGGCAGGATGGCTGAATAAGACAGAAAGAGTCATTTTAGCATAAAGAACCAGATGGCAAATTAGAGAAACCATGTTTTGTCCCTCCATATCAGCTATGGCTCCTAATTATTAAACAAATAGATGCATATGAAGTGCTGTATATTAAAATGTCTAAGTGCCAAAGATATCATCTTCACATCTCCTTTCCTATCTGAAGTTTAAACTCCCTAAAAAAATGTATCCATTTTTCGATTTCCTAGTACTTGTCATAGAACTCTGCACAGTCCAAGTCAGCAGGAGTGCTCTAATTCTTCAGTGATACAGTGATGAAGTCAGTGCGAGCCCCTGAAGATGAACACGACTGCGGTGAACAGTCAGTGAAGAAGCAGTGACAGAGAGGAGCACTCCTGTATCTAGTGAGCCAGGCCTACGCTGCGAAGACTAGTGGTAAGACTAATTGTCCATGTATACAAGTCCCAGACTGAGATAAGAAAATGGACTACCATTCCCCTGACAAACTCAGTCACAGAGCCTCAGTCTGAACAGCTCCAGCACTGATTTTGAGCAGTGAATTATGATATATAATACCAGATTATAATATATATTTTCCAATAGCATCTGAATAGGAAATCAAATACTTAACCCACCAATCTAAAGGAAAACAATCTATTGCACTGATAGGAAAAAAAAAAAAAAACCCTGGATGTAATGTACAAGTGGTCTGTTAGTCTCTGCTGTATGAACTTCCCAGCAGATTTCAAGTGTAAATAAACCTGCTTAATAAATAACAATAACTGTGCCCCAATGACCATGACATCTAAGGGACAATTTCTCTGTTACTACAACTCTAATGCTACAAGTAGGCCTTTAACCATGACACCATTTTACTGAAATGATTAAGAGCCTGGAATCTCCAGGGAGCCACCTGGACTGAACTAACGCAATTCCAAGCAAATATGAGTTCTGTGATCTTGGCCAAGTGCCTTATTTTCTCCTCCTTGTTTATAAATTGTGGATAATAATGTTCTTACCTCCTCTGATGGTTGTAAGGATTGTAGGTGGGCATGTAAAATGCTTGGCATGAACACTGGCCATATATATTAGATTCTAGCTCATGCCAAAGTAGACAATTTCACACATCAAACATACTCAACAACTACATAGGTGAATGAACCAAGGTATTATTACTATGCAATTTAGACTTACCTATGGTAAACTTATTCCCAAGAGACAGTTCTGAGGAAAGGGAAGTTAATTTCTAATGCTTACCCAATAATTCAATGTAACCCAATGATAAAAACAAATCCTTTGTGCTCCCCTTCATCCCTAAAGTAACACCAGATTCTAAGTAACTGTACAAGGAGATTACATAGGTTCAAATCACTTTTGCATAATTTAAAAAACCTGCTTCCCATACTCCAAAGGTAAAAGTGGCTTTGAAAAATAAGACTAATAGTGTGATGCCAGCCAAGTTGTGTTTTGTAGCTTAAATGAAATTCTGTTGTTTATATAAAATTGAACTGTGAAATTAAATTACAGCAAATAAATTACCTCTAATTGCCTCAACAGAAGTGCTTTCATTTTTATGTTATTTTTGAATGTGTATAAATATTCTATTACCTTAAATCTGAAACTCACAATATTTCAGATGCAATAAAGTATAAAATCACACCATCTTCTTCATGTTTCAGAGGAAAAATTCATGTATTTGGCTTAAAATTCTTAGTAACAATACTTATCGTAATAACTCTAATATTTTAACAACATATAAACAAGACCTCAGCTTAATCTCCTACAAACTGCATATATGAGATAAATATGAAGTTTTTAATTGAAGATTCAAATAACATTCAGACTAACTTTTTTAAAGTACCAAGTTTAGAATTTAGCAAAGACACATTCAATAATAAACCTTAGCACATCATCAAAATTTAAGCAATCACTTTTGACAATATTTTTCTGGACAGTGTATTGGTAAATGTATGAATGAGTAAAAGGCTACATAATTCAAAAATGTTGAATGTATTCTATTGTAATAGTGTGATACTGTGAAAAATTACATAATTTGTTTTCCAGACAAAAATCTAGCCTGCTATATCCTTAAAAATTTTTTTGCAAAATTTTAAAAACACTTTTAATCATGTGTCATATTCAAAGCGAGTAAAATATTATCTTAAAATCCTCAAATATAACTTTTAAGAAAGGCAAAATATAAGTTCCTCTGAAATTAGAAAGTTAGTTTCCCAAAATCATCTTCTCTCAAGAAGGTTGTATTAAATCCTGGTTATAACTACAACCAAAAAAACGCAAAGAAGCATGGAGACAGGTCTAGATGCAAACCTTTCCTCCAGTCCTTCTAAGACTTTAGCAATTTAATTGTATTCTGAGTTGAATGTGTAAACTTATTTCTTTCTATCCTTGGTGTCCTTGGCCATAGGCAAGTAAAATAACTGTTTTGAAGTTTAAAAAAAATATATATATCTCTAAAGAAGAATAACGTCCATTAAAAAGTTTCTTCCATGTCTATTTTGTTATAATGCATCTTGCTTGTTTTTAAAAAGCAAGGCAGTAGCATGTTTTCTAAAATGCTGAGCTACACAGAAATTTTGGTGTAAAAGAAAATAACTCCTTTATATGTTCACAATGAAACTACTTAATGTAGACTTTAGAGATCACCAAGAAAAAGTACCTTTCTATAATTTACATTAAACTTCTGGCATTAACTCCTTTACATCTGTCCTAAATTCATTTGAAAATTCCTGTATCCTTCAACTGGCTATGAGGAAAGAAGCAAATGCTTCATTCATTTCTGTATTTCTGTCCCTAGCACGATACTGGAGGCACTATGCTTGAATATATACATTCATTCATTCATTCATTCATTCTGCAAATAATTACTGAAAACTCACTGCTAAATAGTACAAGAGGTAGGCTAAGCCATAACAAATGAGAATGCCTTGCCCGGGTAACCTTTAGGATGGTAAAATATTATTCAATCAGTACAGAAATAGTAAGTTCCCCTTGTGACAGTGTCAGTAGAATTCAGAATATGGGGAAGAATTTAGTATATGGAAGAAGTCAAAATAGAATACAGGGCAGGATCTATTCTGGTTTGGGAAAGGAGGTCTCAGAGTAAGACAGGCCTTGAAGGGACTGACCACATTGGGAGAGGGAAGGTGAAACAGGACAGGGGAAGAGGTAGAATTTGTAAAATGATCCCCAAATCAGGAAGTATCTTATAGTAGAAAAACAATAGCTAACGATAAGGTTAGAGCCATTCAGGAAATAGAGGACAAATTGGTGGCATTAAACAGAGTAAGAGGATCATGCCATCAAAATATTTGTAATGGTCACTTTTTTTCTTACATACAATAATCAAAGTTTTGAACATAATATTAAAGATGTATGGTCAAAAGACCTGGATTATAACCTAATCTGTTCCAGGCCATATGACCTTGGGCAAGTCACTAAACCAACCCAAGCCTTTTCTCCTCTCTGTAGCCACTCAATTACTCTACCAACTGGGACTACAGAGATTAATAATATACAGTTCCTGCTCTTGTAGACTACCCTTTAAGACAAGGACAGCTATATAAGGAAGACCTCTAAAGTCCTACAAAGGACTGCAATGTCTGCAAGTCGATGCAAAGCTACAGTAGAGAACAACTGTGGCCACTGAGAGCTGCACACTATAGGTTAAACAAGCCACGGTGAATTCTAGCTAGCAACTGGAGGATTTTAAATACAGCAGTAACATCATTCCTCTCAGCACTACAGGTGTAGTGAGGAAACACTACAATTATAATGGACCTCAGAGACACAGAGATGTTTAGAGTAGACAAAAAAAGTTAAGTTTTTCATTTTTGTTAAAAAATCCTCTCCATAACCACATAGCTAAGTGCCAGTTAAAACTCATTTCAAGCCTTTCCCAACAAACAGCAAATGTCCAGTCATCTAGAAAATATACTGGCATTCGTGCTTTACCAGCATTGATGTATATACGGCCCATTTAAACCTTTTAATCTACTTCAAAAGCAAATTAACCCCACAATTTCCCATTTGTTTAGCTGCTTCTTCCTTATTTTGTACTACTCTATGCATGATGTTATATTATCCCTGATTTTGTCCCATTTTATGCTACCATACCTCTCCATTTACTTTAAAAGTCACAGTAAAACAAGACCATATTAACTTGAACGACAGAGAAACAAAGATTCTTCTGATCCCAGAGAAGTTGGGCATTAAAAAAATTGTTAATATTAATCATAGTAAGCAAAGCACATTTAAAATATAGTATATTTATTTATAATATATATTATGTATTTAATATTTTAATTTACACAGCATGCCTACTAACTATAAATGTGCATGTTTATGGATATAATCTTATGAAGAAATCTTGTCTTCAATAAAAAACTCTTACAATTCTATTAAAAACTATCTAATATTATCTATCAGCTAAAATTAGTCACTTGTTTGAAACTAGTGCATTGCTTTTTACTGAATACAGAAGCATCATTTTTTCATTCTTTAACGTTAAGAATGAATTAAAAGTTACAGATGATGGCAAGAAAAAGAAAACATACAAGCGCTTGTTCTACTACTTATAAATGGAGTGAAGAAAATGAGGGAAAAGTAAAAACCTCACACCAAAAAAAAAAAAAAAAGTCATTTCTGGTAATGACCATGTTATAACTTCTCCATGATTCTGCATTTAATTTTCACTCAATGAAAACATTAAAATGAGTAAAATAAGTTTTGTGAAAGTTTCACCCATACTTTACTCTTGGTTTTAGAAAATAGAAAAGTACTATTCTCGTTATGGCAATGCCGAGCTTATTGCTAAATATTATCTATCCTTTAAAAATGGCACTTGGAAGTTGACTGTTATCATTTAGTATGCCACAGAAAAGGGGGTAAATATCTAAGCTAAAAACGATCCTTCCTGTTTTAACAAAACGTTAAGAGAGGATGCTGTGGGAAGAATTTCACTCCACTTCAACAAACCAAATCTTCACATCCTAACGTTCCTGAGGAATGCACACACGACTTGGCAACTTCTTTTATCCGCTTCCAGCACTACCAACCACCTCCCCACTTTCTTTCTAGGCAGACAACTCTGGTCAGAACTTGGACTTTCAGCGGACTAGATTCTGGAGATCTGTGTGACCTTGGGCACGTCATTTATTTCTTTAGTTTCCTCACGAGCATCCCAAAGTGAAAGCGCTTTTGAGTACAGTTCAGAAGTAAAAGCATCTGACGTCTTAGAGTTAAAGGGGACAACCCTTCCTAGTTAAGAATTACCTCCTTAAAGAGGCCACATCAGGAAACTGGAACTGAGTCGGAACTGTCAACACTGGCTCTCCTCTTCCCTCAAAGGGCATAACCCCAGTCACACCGGGAGCCGACTCCGGGGCTCCCACGCTCGCTCCAGGCCTTGCACAGCTCCAGCCTCACCTGCCGGGGACCCCACCCCAGCACATCCGCCCCCTCGGTCGGCGGGGACCGGGAGGCCGACCTCACCCTTCCCCTCCGCCCGCACCCACAGCGGACTTCCTGGAGGTGCCGGGCCGGGCCGGGCAAGCGGCATTTACAAACCAGCTTTACGCAGCTCGCGTAGAGACCTCGCTGACGCCCAGAGGGCCCCGCTCCCCGCCCGTCCGCCCGCCGGCCAGAGCCCAGCCCCAGCGCCTCCGCCTCGGCCTCCGTCAGACCCCAGACCGCGCTGGCTGCCCGCGGAGCCGTGCGGACCCGAACCGAGAAACCTCGCCTTACCGGCAACTGAGGCACGGACTTCACTTCCCACCTTTGGAGCCCTCTTCAACTCCCGGATCAATTCACTCCGGCGACGCCGGAAGGACCCGAGAGGAACCAGGCGTTGTCCGGAATCCTGCCCAGCCGGAGTCGCGCAAGGCCCGACGGGGATTCGTAGTTCCGCCCGCCAGTCCCGTCAGCACTTCCTGCGATCAGAGGACCACACTTCCCAGAAGGCGCTGCGAGAACGCCTAGGGCGATAGGTGGGGACACTTCTAGCCAATAGGAAGAGAGGTCCCCGCCTTTACGGGAGGAAGGGAGATGGAGAGAGAGAGAGCGCCCAGAAACGGAGGGAGGGCGGGGCCGACCCTCACCTGCACCAATCAGAATGCAAGGCCGGCCCTCAGACGCCGCGCCCACCGGTGGGCGGGGCGCGCGGATGGGTGGAAGGAAAAGGGTGGGGGACCAGAGGTGGCCAGCGACCGGCAGCTTGGGCTGGGTCCTTCCTTGGGTAGGCGGCGGAGGAAGCCTCCAGGGACTGGAGGGGTGGAGGAGGGAGGGTGAGGTGTGGGCTCCGCTTGGGCCGAAGCGGCGATACTCCCCAGGACAACCCACCCCGGTGTTCCCTGGGCCAGCCCACTGAGAGGGCTGAACGGGACCGGAGGAAGCGCCAGGTGCGACGCAGGGTGGGGGGCCGCGGGTGGGAGGGGGGTCGAGGCGGAGCGGACCGAGAACCAGCACCGGAGAGACCACTTGCTTCGGTACCGCTTCGCGCCGCCTGCAGCCCGGGCTGCGCAAACGGCAGAGGGAGGAGCCGGAGCCCGAGGCTCGGCCAACGAGAGGAGGGGAAGGCGGAGCTTGGGGCTCAGTAGAAGCCCAGGCTCAGCCCGGTCTGTAGTTTCCCCGCAGAGAGGTAGGAGCAGGAGCCCGAGCGAGCGAGCGAGCGAGCGATCGCAGCCCGCCCAGCTTCCTCTCCAGCATCCCGAGCCCGGGATTGCAGGTGTGCGGGAGGTAAGCGTGGGTGCCCTTTGCCGACGCCAGCATATCGCCCGGGGGAGAAAGGTTTCTGACAATAGGAACGCCAGGGCAGAGATGGAAAGAGTGCTACGTTGTCTTAAGATAGCGGCGCAAACCTTTTCCGGGGAACGAGGTACAATTTTGGACTTTAGTAGGGAGAAAAAAGCAAAAGGTAACTCCGTCTGAGGTTTGAAGGGCGCGGTTAGTGGTTTTGTTTTGAGTTGCACCATTAAAACCGATGTGGGAGACCGCAAGATTGAAGAAAGCCCTGTTAATTGAGAACCAGGTGGACGGTGTCTAGATAGGTGCGTAGCTGGTAAAAAGCAAAAATGTCATTGATCTAAAATCACTTCGGAACTATTTCACTAGGAAGATAACTTTGTTCTCTTCAGTACCTGCCGCTTGTGTTGGCTTATCTTATCAGATTGTTCTGCCACGGACCTGTTATCCAGGGTGATTGTATTGCAGGTTCCTGGGATTGCGAAAATGTCTAGATTAAAGGAGCAAATGATAAAATAGAATGGGTTCAGGCTGAACCTATCGTTAAGTGTAACTTTTACCGCGATAATGAGAAAATAAATTTAAATAGGTGGTTATTCAGCGTTCCTTCCTGCTGGCGCTGGAATATTGAAACAAAGACCTGGATTCAGCCTACAACAGGAACATATGGTGTACTTCATCGCTGCTCCTTAATCTCTCATTTGTGTCCGGTAACATTTGCTCGTCTTTTTAAAACAGGAGTACAAGGGAAGCTGTATGGAGGAGCATTCCTCTGTTGGAGAGACTAGGTGTAAAATGATAACCTTTAGTATGTTATAATGGGTTCCGACTTTAGAGATATATAGTATCATAAAATAGTTCATTCTCATGTGTATACTTTTTAATGTAAGTTTAATAAATGTGGGTGGAATTATGTTGAAATACTTGGTGAAGGTAATAGTCTTCCATACCTCTGTGTAACTAGGACAGATTACAGCCTTTTCATTTTGGAAAAGTACTAAGAATCTATCAGCTTAGTTCATTTTCTTGTTGTTACATAGTGCCCGAGATTATATGCCTATTAATGATAGTACCATATTGCAGCAAATCTGCTCTGAAATGCCTTTATTATGACAGTTGACTGTTCATAGAGTGTCAGAATACTTTAGATTTTTTAAAGAATGATCAATAAGATCCAGTAACTACCTTCTATCTTCTTCTGTTGTTGTGCTATTCTGATTTACTTTAGGGTTTTGAATTTTGTTTTTGTAATGCACACAATTGCCTTTTTAAGATGACTGGCTCAAAGGTATTCTCTCCATGGCTTAAAGTTCAGTTCTACTGAGTGCTTGGACTGATGAGAAATCTACATCACTGAGTTAATTAGATCCTTCCCTCCCACATTCTCTTATCATATGCCAAAGAACTGTGTACACAGACAAATCTTAAAAAATAAAAATAAACACAAACAAAAATATCTAGGCTTAGATTGACGATCATGTGAGTATGAGAAGATGCAAAGAGCTTCTAAGAGAAAAAGCAACAGAAGCCACTAAACTTAGCAGCCACAGTAAGGATGGATGTTGTTTCTGATACACTACTGGAGACCTGTTAATTGCTGTAGTCATCTAGCTGGTGTGATCTCCAGACCATGATTTGGGGAGAGCAAATGTGATCTGGTGCTTTAGTTACACTTGGAAAGGATTGTGCTTGCCCTTGTTATTTGTGATGTAGGTGCATAGTCCTGAGTCAGAGTCTTGGATGCTAAGGCTCCACTGCTGATTCATCTGGAAACTGAATACCTGTTGTCACCATCTTATTCCCTCCACAGAGTGATAGTAGTTACTTACATGACTGCTAATGAAGTTCTTTCAGAGCCTTTATGAGAAGGACCTTTTGAAAGAACTTTTGATGGAAATCAGTCAATAACCAAGAAAATGGATAGAAGATAATTGACATGAAAACAGCTGAAATGTAGATGCATTTTGAATCTCACCTAGCTATATACATCTTAGGTATGAGATGTCATAAGACTAAAAAAAAAAAGATTGCATTTTTGAATTACCTAATCTTTCCCTGTTTTCACGATTGGATCCTTTTAAGAATTCAATGGGTGAGATCGGGTTCTTGTGTCAGTTTGAGAGTGAGAAGACCATGTTTCTATATGAGAGCAAATCATTAGCATATCATACTTGAACAATTATTTTTTCACCTTGAACCCTTCATCCAATTTAATTGATGTTCACATTCTATTTCAGATAACCAGAAATGTTTTATTGGTTAGTGTTAGGAAAGGCCATTCAGTGTATATAAAGTATCAGCTATGATTAAAAAGCAGGTTATCCTACTCATCTCATTTTTTGCTGCTTATGCATAGCTATGAGTGAGTATATGGTATGAAAAATGCAAATGTTTCTGTTCTGTAGAAACTACTCAGAGATGACTCTCCTTCGGCCAGAAGACTTGGTTAATTTCAAAGAGCATTATTTTTAGGACCTCTCATTAAATGTAATATTCTGACTCTAAGCCTACTGAGTCAAAAAGCAGCTAGAATACGTTTCTAGTGGGAGGTTTGATGACTGTCTCTGACACAACAGAAGAAGTACATACAGGTTCAAGAGCAAATGGTTTTGGTGTGAATGGGAGACAGGGAAATGGATTTTTTAAAAATGCTTGAGAAGCATACATTTGGCATGAGAGAAAAGATGCTGGATGTTTTCTGTTCATGTAAGAGAATATGACCTTCCTTTCTCAACCACTAATTTCTACAGACCTACAGACATTACTTTTTTACACTGTGAGTCACTATATCATTAATACATTAAATTTTGAACAGTTGTAGGTTATGAAGGCAGAACAAATACATGGTATTATTTGGACAAAATTTTTAAAAGAAATGAAAACTAAAGTGATATTTATTCCCTTAACAGAGCTACTTAAACAGACAATATAAACAATAACCAGTTTAGATTTTTACAAAATTTCCTAAGGTGAAATACTGGTTTGGGGATCCAGATCAATTGTTTATTCAGATAAGGATTTGTTTTGCTTTTTTAGTCTTGCAGCTAATATTTTCCATATCTCATCCTTAAAATTTGGGTAATTATGGTTTTTTTCTATTTTTATAGGATGTATAAATAATCATTTTCATACATGTAGAGTATTATATTTTTATTGTCATTGTCAGTACTGGGAGTTGAAGCCAGGCTCTCAGGCGTGATAGTTAAACAGTCTACCACTGTACTATTAGCTCATTAAATTTGGAATTTGAAATCTTCACAGGCTTTTCTTTGTTTTTGTGTGATAGGATGTTACTCAATTCCTTAGGCTGCTCTTGAAATTTTGACCCTACTCCTTAACTTCTCCAGGAGGCTTGGGTCTTGGAAGTTAGAGCATTAGGCTCTCCAGACCAGGTGCTTCTTTTCTAGCTCATGTTGATCTGGAGCAAATCCTATCAAGGTCAGCAGAAGGAAACTGCGCTGTGACCACCCACTCAATTGGACATGTTGTGCAGTAGTGGGAAGTATACAGTGAGACACTTGTATTTCCATAGATAAGACAGTTGATCCCACCGAGTGGTTACTGTGTAAGTTAGTTATTCTGAAAATGCCTTTGTTCTGATTAACTATTCAGATGTGTTGATTCGAACCAGATTTGATTCAGACTTTGTGGACTGCAAAATTTTATCTATAGTTTTGGGTGACAGGATTTCTAAATTTATTCCAGAGGCAAGAGATATGGTTGAGATGCGTGGCACTGCCAGGACATGCTCCCATGGTGGACATTTCCCAGCCACAGGCTCACCTCCATTTGCCATCAAGCCTCTGAGAAAGATCTTTGCTAATGTCTTCCTTTTAAATCTGAATTTCATTGTGTAAAATCTGAATTTGTTCTTCAGTTTCTCTAGTTATTTTTTTCTACCCCACCCTCAAAAAGAGGAAAGAGGGCATCCTGTATTATTTAAGCATTTGTAGAATTGGGTGTTTGATACTTTTGACTTGACATTTTAGAAAATATAATTTCGTTTGTGTCAGAATTAAAAATTTTGAGCCGGGCGGTGGTGGCGCACGCCTTTAATCCCAGCACTCGGGAGGCAGAGGCAGGCGGATCTCTGTGAGTTCGAGGCCAGCCTGGGCTACCAAGTGAGTTCCAGGAAAAGGCGCAAAGCTACACAGAGAAACCCTGTCTCGAAAAACAAAAGAAAAAAAAAATTTTTGTAAGGTTTTTTTTCTCTTTTGTTACTATACACTTGGTGAATGATAGTTAATTATAAACAATTCTTTGATAATGAAATTAATAACAGAAGCTATTTAGCTAGCTATATTTGTTTTAGCCAACATTTGCTAACATGCTGATGGATATAAATTAGCTTAGAAGTGATGATTAATCTTCCTATTCCTTTGACACTCGCATGCTTAGTACTGTGCTCTGTATTGTTAGATGAGTTCATAACTGCCTTGCTCATCAGATATTCAGGATCTTCAGGACTAATACTGAGTTTCATTGGCTTTTATATGTATGTTAAGAGCCTTATACATAGGCCATGTTTAATAGTGGTAACATGTTCAGCTATTTGCCAAGCTATTTTATCATTTTACAAACAAGTTCAACTAGGAAACTTCACTTTGCTTAAACATCTGATTTAGCACTGAATTCAGCTCTCTGCCACAACAGTTGTCTATACTGAGCTCAGAATAATCACTGCTGTCTTTTGTTGGATTTCTGAATGAATAGAGCACATATTATCATTAACCTAAGCCTAACATGGTATATGCTTTAGTTAGGAATTCATGCATGGGATGCCATTTAAAGATCTTCCACTCCTTGCCTCTAGAATTGCATTGTTTTAAAGATGTCTTTAGCTTATATTACCCCCAAATGCATATGTTTGTGTTTATGTGTGTGTGTGTGTGTTTTTATCTTACCTATAGAAGTACTTACTGAAAATTAGATGAATATAGTATGAGGCTTCATCTGGACTGGAATTTAGTCCTTAAAATACAACATTTGTTCTATTATAGCAAAAGGGTTACATCAAGAAGGCTATAGTAATACTAATTAAAATATAACATTTGTTCTATTTTAGCAAAATGATTACATCAAGAAGGCCAGAGTAAGACTAATTTAACTGAGTGACACATGTGTTTGTTACCTTGGAGTTGTCACCAGGAAGGGATGAGTTTTGAGACTATGCTCAGTACTGGCCTGCATCATTTGGCTGTGGAAGTTTGAATTGCATGTCAACTTTGCTACCATTTGAGCCCCTTTGTGGTTTAGCCTAGGAATAGTGCTTAGAGCTCCTTACTAACTTGTAATTAATGTGATAAGGCAAACAGAATTTACTCTGCCTTAATAAGCTCATTTTTAAAAATATATTCATTGTTTTTCTTAGACATATCTCAACCAGAATTACCAGTAACTAGTTCACATTGCTCAGGCTAAGAGGTCAGTGAGTACCTCTCAAATGTTGTCCGTCTCTCTCCTAGCATCTTGTTTTTGTTATTGTTTTGCTGTTGTTTTGAAATGAGAAGAGATCACTGGAAAAGTTCTCATATTTTTCTCCACTTGACCTTAGCCAGAAATAAAACAAATGATTGATATGTTGCCTGTATTAACTTTCTTTTGTTCTTTATTTTAAGATAGCATTTCATGTTCCCCAGACTGGCCTGGTACTCAATATATATCCAAAGATTATATTAAACTCATGATCCTCTTGCCTCTACCTCCCAAGTGCTAGGTTTATAAGTTTAGGCCACCACACAGCTGTCCTTTGTTTGATCATCTAAATTTTGTTGGGTTATAGGTATTTTAGCACTGTTTGAATTGAAGAAGGAATTTTATTTTTTCCATCTCTTAGTAAGATGCTATTATGAAGTATAATATGAAGTATCATGCTGTTACAAAGTATAATACTAGCCACTCACTTGAATTAAGTTAGTTATTGAAGCGTTTAATAATTGTATTCCTCACATAACAGTTTAAAATCTTTGAGGCAAGCAATATATATGAGGTATATTCAGCCTTCTAGTTAAGAAGCCTCTATCTAGTTATCTACATAGATTTTTAATTGCTTACATATATTAAAATCATTTAATCTGTCTTTAAAGCAGTTTAAATCATGTATGATAAGTCCTCTGCCATGTTCTACCACATGGAAGTCGAATGACATATTCTTACAGCTGGATAACAATGTTGTATTTTTTGTTTCAGGTAACTCAGGAAACTTAAAAGGTTATGAGGTCTTACACAAAAGGTGCACAAATGAAATCTGTCAGAAAAGGTGTTTGGTTTAGTTCCTGTATTTAACGTCTCTGTGTTCCTGTAAAGAACTCGAGCCACTGAGGTGGTTGAGCAGCTAAAGGGTACTTGCTGCCCAGCCTCAGGACCTGGCTTGGGTCTCGGCCTCACATGGTAGAAGAGAGACCTGACTCTGAAAGCTGCCCTCCGAGCTGTGTGTGCTCATGGCACTCATGAATGTGCACCCCACACACATACCCACCTACATACATGCATACACACACACACACACACACACACACACACACGTATGCATTCATGAAATACATATATACAATATAAAATTATAAAGGATTAAGAACTACTCGAGTATTTTGTTTAAGACAGGTCTCACTAGCTTAAGCTGCTCCCTAACTTGCTGCATAGCTAGGGCTGACCTTGAGCTCCTCTCCTCCTCCTCCTTCTCCTCCTCCCCCTCCTCCCCCTCCTCCCCCTCCTCCCCCTTCCCCTCCTCCCCCTCCCCTTCCTCCCCCCTCCCTCTCCTCCCCCCTCCTGCCCCCCCTCCTCCTCCCCCCTCCCTCCCCTCCTCCTCTTCCTCTTCCACCTCCTCAGTGCTAGGATTATAGGCCAGTTCCACCCGGGCCTGACAACTGCTCATGTTCCACAAAACATAAAAGCAGATTAGATGATTTAGAAATGGAGAAAGATTAACAGAGTCACCAATTTGTATATGTCATCTGGCTGCTATTTGTCATTATGCTAAACTGATGACTGATGTCAGCCTGAGCTCTGATATTTTGATCCTCAATTATTTGAGTGGATCAGTTGTTTGAAGGGTATGGGGGGGGCGCCATGTTGGGTAAATTATTTGAAAGTAAAGTACATTTAAACTAACAACAAAAATATATTTGGGCTGGGCAGGTGGTTTGGGGGGTAAAGGACTTATTGTGTAGTTTGAGGCTGGATTACGTATCCCCAGCACCCACATGAAGCTGAAAGCTTTACAGGTCTGTAATCTGTCTTAGTGCTCCTACTCCGAAATGGGAGGCAGAGGCAGAAGAATATCCACCCTTGCCTGCCTGCAGTACAGTGCAAAGACAAAAGTGAGAAGCCCTGACTTAAACAATCCAAGGTCAGCTATCTGAGCAGTGCCTGCCACACACTCTGTGGCACATAGTGCCTGCCCCCCCCCACACACACACCACCACCACCACCACCACCACCACACACACGAATTTAAAAGAATGCAAACAAATCAGTTAATAGTAATGTCAAACCAAACATTTTGCAAGACATGGTAGCCACACCTTTAATCCCAGGGTTCAAGAGACAGAGGCGGGCAGATATCTGCAAGTTGGAGGCCAGCCTGGTCTACCTAATGAGTTCCAGAATAGCCAGGGCTATGTAGTGCTTCACTGTCTTCAAAAAACATAGAAACAAACACCCAAAAAACTGTATTCCCAATATGTTGCCCCCAAGTATTTAAGAATTTAAAAACAAACGTCTCAATAATAAATATTTTCAGCTGTAAGTTTTAGGCAAAAAACAATAGGATTTATTTTACATTCCTACTTTATTTAAGAGCAGCAATCCAGAGGTGAGTAGACTGCTTTTTGTGCAGAGGCTCAGCATTTTCAGGATCTTTGACCGAGCAATTTCTCACATTTACGTGTAAGGCAAACAAATCCTTTGCCCATCTGTCCAGGTATCACGTTCCAGTCCGAGGATGGAAGAATGGGGAATGAAGCGTTGAACCAAGAAATAAAAGCTTGGGGACTGGAGAGATGGCTCAGCAGTTAAGGGCACTGACTGCTCTTCCAGAGGTCCTGAGTTCAATGTGGTCCCAGCAACCGCATGGTGGCTCACAACCATCCGTAAATGAGATCCGGTGCCGTCTTCTGGCTTGCAGGTCTATATGCAGACAGAACACCATATACATAATAAATAAATAAATAAATAAATAAATAAATATTTAAAAAAAAGAAAAGAAAAAAAAGCTTTCCTAAAGCCCTCCAGCAGATATCCACCGTGCACCTCAAAGGAAGATGGAATGAATATCAGGGAATTCTGGTATATGAAGTAAAGGGATGGAAGTTGGAAAATGACTGGGGGATAACTTTCAGTAGTGTCAGCCAGACTGTTCATTAAAACCATGTTAACTTTAAATTTGACTCTCATCCTTAGAAATTCAATGCTTTCTATTGGGATTAATCCATGGAGTCTATTTAATGATCAAAGGAATTTATTTGGGGATTAACTCACAAGACAGAATAAAGGAATTACTCACAGGATCCTGGAAGGGTGAGGCATGGTCCAATGCGGTTCTCTAGCAAACTCTGCCCTGGTCTGTATCAGCATCCAAAACCACGAGGTAGGGAAGCTAAGAGAAAGCCACAAATGTGCATCCTAGGTCTTAAGGATCCCTGGTGGCCATGCCCCAAGGGCATGTACCTCAAGGTCATAGGCAGGTGTAACAGCTACCTGCTACATTACTAGGGGCGGTGATTCAGGGTATGGCTCAAACAACCACCCACTACAGCTTTCCCCCAAGCTCACCTGGTACATTAGCAAAGTTTAGCTTTTCCATGCCAACTTTCATCTGGGTAATTAGCAAATTTTAAGTCCCTGGGCAAAGAGAATCCTTAGAGACTGATGGCATCTCCCTCCAGAAAGCTACCTAGCCAGCAATCTAAAACCTTTCCTGAAATTTTTCACTGAAACATTTTCTGTAAAATTTGATTATATTGTAATCTGCCTTAAAATATTGTAGAATCTAAGTCTGTATGGACTACATTCAATAATATGGGTTTGTAGAGCATGGTGATACACACCTATATTCCTGGTATTTGAGAGGCTGAGCTAGAAGGGTTATGAGTTTGAGGAGGCCGGCCTGAGCTCCATGGCAAGACATTAACCCACCAAATAAATAAATAAACAATAGTTATTGATATTAGGATTGCATTTAAGAAGAGTTGAACATTTGCTAAGCTGCCTGACAAGACTAAATAAGCAATTGCTTCCTAGAGGGAAACCATATAAAATTTGTTGCCGTAGAAAATGGTATTATCCATTTCTAAAATATGAAATGTTGCCAACATCTACACAGTGATTACTATCTGCAGGATGATTCATCTGTACAATGACACATCCTGGACTTAGCAGTTGTGATGAATTATTCTTTCAGATAGGAAAGCCTGAGGAGAATTCCAGAGGGAGGAAATGAAAACTGAAAATTTCACCTGCATATAGACTCAATTTTACTGATGTTACTGAACAATCTTGGCCGTATTGTTGCTGTATTTATACTCTTTGTATCAATACTTTACTCCCATTTTACTTACCTATCAGGTTCCCTTATGAAAGTGGCTTTAGGGTGAGCAAAATTCCCAGCTAATGACCACATAAGTTTCTAAACTCTTAGTCATTCAGTAACATGGGATTGAGTATTATAGGAAGATAAAACAGAAAACTAATTGACTGCATGTCATAATCTGTCAACATAGTTAACAGAAAAAGGCAACATGAAGCACAATCACATGTAAATGGTCATGCAAATCACAGCTCTAGTATTATAATAGTATTTGAGAAACCTAAGAAGCAGGAAAAATTGATCTATTGGTAATCAAGGAAAATTGTAAAGAAGAATTTAGGCATTATGATATATCACTTAATTTTGGGGAATGACAAGCTACCAGCTACTCCTATAGACACATAGCTTTCCTTTGTAAGTAAAGTTTTATTAGGACACATCTATTCCCCTTCGTTTGCATATTGCTTTTTTTTTTTTTTTTTTTTTTTTTTTTTGAGACAGGTTTCTCTGTGTAGTTTTGGTGCCTGTCCTGGATCTTGCTCTGTAGACCAGGCTGGCCTTGAACTTACAGAAATCCACCTGGCTCTGCCTCTCGAGTGCTGGGATTAAAGGCATGGGCCACCACCACTCGGCTCATATTGCTTTCTTACTGTAATATCAGAGTTGAACAAGGGATATCCACAAGCCTAAAATATTTCATATCTGGTCTTTTTAGCAAGTCTACCATCCTCTGAGTATATCAGCTCTGTAGGCAGACAAAACTGGGCTCGGGTTTTTTTGTTTGTTTTTTGTTTTGTTTTTGTTTTTTTGCTCCATATTTATTGCTATATAATAATAAATATCTTATTCAATTTCTTTAATTCTTAGTATGTGATGTATAATGGCTCAGTCTGTTTATGTTGGTATAGTATTTTGCTTTACCTAGCACTAGTTACTGCTCATTAAATGTTGCTATTCAATATCAAATTTATTATGATTTATTATTTTAAGTGAACTCTAACTTTGGTTCACATAAAAATTTAAAACTATAAAATTAATTCCTCATATGTCCAGGAAAAATGATCAGGAAACTAGAAATATTATACTTTACCTGTAAGAAATTTGAAAAGCTTCATCAAGTATTGTATAGAGATAATTTACTTAGGAATCACAAACTAAGTATGAAGTCCATCTATAGTTAGGATATAGTTAAGCTTAAATATTGTAGTATTTTAGGAAATCATGAGAATTGATTTTTTTAAAGGGTAAAAATGCCTTCTTAGAAACAAGGGGAAATGGTATTTAGAAGTAATCATAATGAGATCACTATATTACAAAAATAAAGGTTAGTATGAGGTACTATGACTATAGAGCAACAAATTAGGTAACCTTAATGTAACAGGCCAATAGCTAAGGGAAAAACCATGAAAACTAAGGTAGAACTAGAAAAAGTTAGAAATAATCTACCATAATGAAGGAGAATTTAATCCATATAATTGTAACATAAAATTTAACCACAACAGCACAGTAAAGATATATATCCTGGCTGCATATTGAGGCTGTCTCAAGCAAAATAATAATAATAATAATAATCCACAATATTTTTAGAAAAATAAGATGATAATTTCTATTATTTTATTATAAATAAAAAACAAACTTTGAAATAAATAAAAAAAGTTACACTAAAGTTATCCAGACACAAATACTATACAAGTGGGTGAATTTATATACAGTTAGAATTGGAATTCTCTGGGAAGTTGTGAAGTTTCACATGAAATGTACTTATCCACCACCAAAAGAAAAAAAAATTCATGACAGAATTAAACTAAACACACACACACACACACACACACACACACACATTTGTACATTGCCTGCATTCACTCTGTTCTCATTTACCTATATTTGTTTCATGTTACACTGTATACATAAGGTACATTTGTTTACATATATACAGATTCCACATATAAGACAGAATATGTCAGATTTTTTAAAGAATGCTACAAATTTCAGTGCTAAAACGATATTTAATTATGAAGGGCTAAATGTAGATTCTTAGTATCTGGAATAAGAGAAAAATATAGAACCTCTCAATTATGTTCGCTCTTCTAGTGAAGAGCCTGGAAAAGGCAAATAGAAAATTTCTTGATTAGAGCTGGGCGGTGATGGTGCACACCTTTAATCCCAGCACTCAAGAGGCTTTGAGGCCAGCCTGGGCTACAGAGTAAGTTCCAGGAAAGGCGCAAAGCTACATAGAGAAACCCTGTCTCGAAAAAAAAAGAAAAGAAAATTTCTTGAATTGAAACAAATAATGAAACCTATACTGGCAGTTGAAATGAATTTTGCATACATAAAACTCTAATAAGCACAGAGAGAGAGAGAGAGAGAGAGAGAGACAGACAGACAGACAGACAGACAGACAGACAGACACAAACCGACAGACCTTGGAACATGCAGCTCTAAATGTGAGGTCTCCATCAAATCCCACCCCACAGAGCTCAGGGAACTCCAAGGAAGAGAGGCAGAAAGAGTGTAAGAGCCAGAGGGGATGGAAGACATCAGGTGAACAAGGCCTCTAAATCAACTGAGCAAGGCTCATATCATCAACTCACAGAGATGGAAGCAGCAAGCACAGGGCCAGGTCTGCCCCAGATCCTGTGTATAGATTATGGCTTTCAGTTTAGTATTTTTATGAGGTGAGTCTCTGATTCTTGTGCATTCTCTTGGGCTCGTCTGTTGGTGTGCCCTGTGGTTTTTGTTTTATCTTACATTTTATTTTGTTATTTTATCTCTTAGAAGCCTGTTCTTTTCTAATGAGAGACAGAAAGGGAGTGGATCCTGATGGGAGGAGAGTGAGGAGAAACTGGGAGAAGTAGAGGGAGGGAAAACTGTTATCAGGACATATTGTATGAGAAAAGACTATTTTCAATAAATGGGGGGAAATAGATAACATCATTAGAAATTTGGGGAATGAAATTCAAAAATCAAAATGAGAAACTGACAACTATAGAATCCCTTAAATCAAAAAGAGGCAGTAACAGTCATTGACAAAAATCTGTCAAAATTGAAACCTTTGTGTTCTGGCCTCTGAGAATACTAGGCACATCCACTTTGACAAACACTTTGACCATTCCTCAAAATTTTAACCACAAAATTAGCATGTGACCCCAGTAATAACACTGTAGCGGTGTACCCAGGAGATTTTGGGAAACAAGTTTGCATAAAAGTTGATTCATAGGCAAATCAAACGTATTTCCATACAGTGGAGTATTATTTGACCATAAGAATGAATGAAGTGTTGATAGATGCTAACATCAGTTACCATTAAAAACAGGCCAAGCAAACCACAGGGTACAATAGGCCAATTTTTCTAGGGACTCTTTAGAACAAGCAAGTCCATAAAAACACAGAGTAATTTAATCATGGGTCAGAAGGTATAAAAACTGACTGTTAGCGTGTTTCTTTACACACTAATGGAATGCCCAAAACAGAGGGGGTAGTGATGGTTTCTCAATTTCATGAGCCTGTTTTTTTTTTAAACTGATTGAATTGTCTATTATAAAAACATTTCAGTGTGGAGAGGCATGTGAATGTGAAAGATAGCCAATGCTACCCTCTGACCTCTGCATGCACACATGCACATTCATGCAAACATGTACAGCACATATGTGTGTACACACAATACAGATATAGTTATTAAACCTATCAAATAAAAAATGTAGAATCAATTTCAGGGAAAGGGGATTATTTTAATTTTGACACCCCTTGGCTGGCCAGGAAACCTATATTTCAAAGATCAGGCAGGAAAAGACTTCCCTATTATATTTAAAACCAAATTTATTTTTTTAATTATGAAAGGTAAATCGTATTGCAATGAAAGTGATTTTTAAGGTACTATAAAAAGGCCAACCTAAGGCAAATTATACAAAGCTGAATTATGAGAAATGCCAACAGGCAGATAAAAGTAATAATAAAGAAATCAGTCATTTGGCATCATTGGCAAAATTAATGAAGAAAGATTGGCATCTTTAAAAGTGGGGTTGTTTATTGTAATTTTGGAATGCCGGGGCAGGGCTAAAATTTAAGCAGACAAACTGAAGTGGAAGAACTCATTCTAGTAGTTAATTTTCCTGTGGATGCACCAAACTACGTGACAAAAGCCACTTAAGAAAGCGAGAGTGGCTTGTGGCTTGAGGATATGTACAGTCCATCATGGTGGAGATGGTATGACGGCAGGAGTTCGAGACTTCCCACCTGTAGTTCGGGAGCAGAGAGTGCTGAATACCGGCGCTCAGTTCACTTTCTCCTTTTTGGCTTGTCCTGGCCCCTCGTCCGTGGAATTATTCTGGCTACGTTTAGTTTGAGTCTTTCCATCTTAATTAAGCCAGTCTCAAAACGTTCTTACACACATGGCCACAGATCTTGCCACATTGAGATATTAAACCATCACAATAAACTTGTCATGTCCTCCACTGCAGCACTCAATGACAGAAAGCAAGAGTGCAGCGTTCAGGGAATCCCAGTGGAGTGTGTTTGTGTTTATGATTCCTAATCCCTTAGCTCAGCACACAGAAGAACAAGAGTACAATCTTCTCTGTCATGCAAGGGACAATGCATTGGGGGGGGGGGGCACAGAAAATAGCAGATGATACTTTGTTGCCCACGTAAACATGAATTCAAGATTAAAGTAATGAAACAAGATACAAATGTTTGCCACTTCTTTTCTTTAAAGTTACTTAGATCTTAAAAATAATTGTTTTACATGCAAACAAGTTGTTACAGTGTCAAACACCAGGAGCTAATACTGAGATGTTGAAAGGGAAAAATTAATAATGGCCATATTTCCAGTCTCCCATAGTAGAAGAATGAAAACTGCTAAGATTAAAGAGAGTAGTCTATGCCAAGCAAGCGATTAAAAGTGGAATTTTGCAGTTATTTTTATGATCACAGGAAGGGTACATGTTATGGGTTTGTGGTCAGACAGTTAACATGCCATGAAACATCTTATGGTCAGTCAATTCTCAGAGCAATGGAAACAATTTACAATGTGTGGTTTACAAGATTATTGAGGAAGAACCAGTCCAAAAGTTGACCTCTAGCTAAGGACATAATCAGACTCTAACACTGTTTAACTAAAAAGAAAATGGACTCATCTGTCCCTTAAAACAAATAGAAACAGACTGCTACTGCCTAGCTTTTAATGGGATTAGAAATTAAATTTGGTGGCAAATACATAATTGCTATGAAATAGGATATTTTGTGGTAGAAAAGAAATCAATAGTATTGTGATAATGTGTTTGGTCAGCTATCCCAATCATTGGAAAACAGAAAAAAAATGTAAGAAACATTAAATTTGTTTTAAAACAATTTATTTTTATTTAGTGTGTGTGTGTGTGTGTGTGTGTGTGTGTGTGTGTGACATGTTTTCAAGTGTCTGCAGAGACCAGGGTATCAGATCCTCTGAGAGTCCCTAGCTTTTGTGAGCCACCTCCGTGGGTGCTAGGAACAGAACTAGGGTCCTCTAGAAAGGCAGCAAGCCTTGTTGCTGATTCATCTAGCCTCTGAGTCATCTCAGCAGCCCCCATATTAAAGTCTTTTTTCTACCAATGATAAAGTCAATACATGCTTTTTCACATTTGTAGAAGATAATATTAGTAACAAGGAATATGATCAAAGCAGAATATAAGCTTTAATGCAGGATGTCAGCATACTAAACCAATTATTACAACTATCCATGGTGTCATCCCTTCCTAATTTTAAATATAGGGTTTTGCTTTGTAGTATGGGCTATAGTTGGACATGAGATCCTCCTGTCTCAGCTTCTGGAGTGCTGTGATTACAGACATAAACAAATGCCTAGCTTTAGTTTGCTGTTGAAGATTAAAAGCTCAGCATTTCTTTTATCATTTAATGAGACTGGATCTCATAGCCAAGGATGGTGTGTCTGTCTGACTGGGGATGACCTTGAACATTTTGTCTTCCTGCCTCTGCCTCCTGAGTGCTGGAATTCCAAGTATGTGCCTCCAGTTCTGTTTTATGGATGCTAGGTATTCAATCAGGGCTTCTCTTCATGGGTTTTAGGCTAGCACCCTACCAAATGAGCTGCATTCCTAGCATCCTGTTATACAGATTTAAAGAGATAAAGTGAAATAAAGCAATACTGGGGTAAGGAAAAGAAAGGCAAAGAAGTAATATATAAAGGTTAATTTAAAAATTTAAAAAGCCATGGTTATATATGACAGGGCAGAATTCAAGACAAAAAGATTGAATTTTCACGAAAAGAGAGTCGTTTATAGTGGTGACGGTGTATTACATTGTGAAGATACCATAGCATTGAGCCTATTTGTAGCTTATAGAGAATTAAAACCTAAAACAAGTTGAAAAATAAACATAACCATGGCTGTTGGTGTCAGATCTGTATTCAGTTAGGTGGAAGTAAATGAGCACACAAAGGGAACACAAGGTTATGAATAAAGAAAAGAGAAGAACAAACTAGGGGTGAGGCGAGGAGATAACAGTGGCCCCATTGTGGTAGAAGTCATGTAGATCCAAGGGAAATCTGAAATATGGATTCAGCGGCAACTTTTGTCTTTCAATTGCTACAGGTCAGAAATCAACCCAGAGGTAAGTGTGTGTGATTACTGAAAGAAAATGCCCGTCTGCCACCATCCCCACTGTGCTGGGTTGTCTTGCCTGTGACCTTTATCGCCAATGGGATAGCAAACCTGAGGAAGCATTGGTCATGGAAGTTATGAATGAGCAATAAGAACAACTGTGGAACAATTTATAATTCCAAGTGGTGAAGATGACAAAATGTGCTGTTTGATGATTTTTGCTCATTAAAAAAAAAACATGGTTATGCATTTAGATAAAAAGGGGTTCAGTTATGAAACTGAAACTTTGAAGCATTGAAATCGTTCTGTCTTGAAAAGACAATTCATCGGCAGTCACTTGGCGTCTTGTTGCAAAATAATGGCGCCTTGGACATGTTTACAACACTGTTTTAAAATTACCACTTGCTTTTTGATTAAAGATGTCAGTTTTGATTGAAATACCCAGCTTCATTTCCTCTCATTGTGTTTGTGTGTATTTAGTACTCTAATTTATCCTGTTTGGAAAATTTCATATTATGGTTTTGTATGCCTCTTCATGTCCACAAAGCATATTAAGACACCTGTGCTTTTCATGCTCAGAGTCATAAATCCAGCTAGCTAGCTGGCATGAATAATCCATCACTGAAAATCATTTATCATATGCGGTGTGCCATGGTAATTGCTCTCTTTGCCTAGACAGTCTTTTTTTTTTTTTAATGTAGTACTCTGCTGGGGCTGTAGCTCAATGGTAGAGACCATGCCCAACATACACAAGGCCCAAGGTTTGATCCCCAGCAGCAACAACAAATACACTCAATATTTTAAATATTTACCTTTTTTCCTTCTCATCAGCATGGCTTGGTAATAAAATCCTGTTATAAGATCTCATCAGTCAAATGGGTATGGAATTCCCACAGAAGAGTAGCCTGTGTTTGACACGGGATTAGCTCCTGAATCTTGCCAACTCATTTGATGAAAAAAAAAAAAATCACTGTATCCATCAGTTAGTGTCTTAAGCCTGTTTCAGAAACTGTTTAATTTAAGCAAAGTGTTTACTTTTCTGTTCATTGCTACTTAATCTGTATGTTCAGACAAGTTAACAATGCTTCAGTAATAGAAACCAAACAAGAAAGGAATGGAGAACCCTGGGAAATTAGGGAAACCAAATACTGAGTGAGGTGTTCTGATAGAAGTTCCAGACAGACATGGGGCAAGAGTGATGCCCAGTGAGTTAGCGGAGCAAATGAAGGACAGCTTTATTGAATTCAAATGATGATCTTCATGTATGAGGAAGAACATAAATTCTTGTCTTTCCATTGAGTGGGAGATGACTCTTTCCCTTAGGGTTTCATACAATTTGTTTTGATACAAAAAATATTTGTTGCTTAAGAAGTAAAATTACAGCTATTGGTAAAGCACCCACCCGGAGGGACTTATTTTCAGAGAAAGGAAACCAAAACTGATGTTTTGCTTCCTCTACGCAGCTGCATTTACTCTTTTTCCAGCAATGGAAACAGTTCATGCAGAAATGCTTGAGATGGGCATATGAACACATTATATGTTATATAAGCTTTCTCCTTTTGCAGTTGAGCTCCGGAAGCTGTGTGAAAAGTTATTTCAGCTATACAGTTTGATGTAATAAGTAAGAACAAAATAAATACAAGGAAAATTAAGGAAGCACAAGAGGCAGCATGGAGCAGTGGGGTTATACTCATGTTTTCTTGGTACCTGTTTGTATGCTATGTGGAAGCAGTTCTTAGTATGTGAGCAGACAGTGAAAGGTTTTAAGGAGGCAGTGGGTGCTGCGTATGGGGAAATTTAGAAAACAACATTGTTTTTCAGGTCAGTACCTTTTCTATAACTTAAGCAGCATGCCAATGTCTATATATCCCCCTCCCCATATGTTATCCCCTTGGTTTTTATAACTGTTATTTGAGTCAATTATTGGTGCAATTCCAACTACTATAATGGGAAAAGTGACAGAAAAAGTCGCCTAAGTTACCCCAGGGATCAACCTATCCTACCAAGTCTGTATTGTTTCTACCAATGACAGGTCCTGCAATCTGACCATTATTTCAACAGTAACTACAGTCCTTTGTGTCTTTCTGTAAATTGTGAAGTTACTGCAGTGTTTGTGTCCCACAACTTGCACTGGGCAACTATGAATTCTCCTGCATTCTTAAAATTAGAAAAGTATGGGAGTTTATTATACATCTAAGCCAATTAAAATAAAATATTGATTAAATCTATATGGGGGAATTATAACTTCAGGGGAAAGGGCTCAGTTACTAAAGTCCTTTTTCAGTTTTGCAAGCATAAGGACATGAATTCAATCCACATGAAAGCCAGGCATACCAACATGGGCTCATAATCTCAGTGCTGGGAAGCCAAGATAGGAAGTAAGACCTGAGGCTTGTTGACCAGCCAATCTATTTGAATCAATGAGCACCGGATTCACTGAGAGATGCTGTTTCAAAAAATAAGGTGGAGAGCTATTGAAGAAAACATCTGATGTTGACCTTTGGTTTCCCTACGAAAATGTGCGCGCACTCGTACACACACACACACACACACACACACACACACACACACACACACACACACACACTTCTAATTTCAGACAGAACTAGGCGATATTAAAACACTGCAAGATTATTTTAAGTCTGATATCCAAACTATCAGCATAGTAACTGAAACCTGCCTCACCTCATTAAGTATGCTTAGCAGAGTTTCTATTTTAGAGAAAACACTGTCTCTAGGTAAGATATACTCTCTTCCGTGCCACAGACCCTGCTGGTCTATAGACACTTCAAACTTCTGAGTTTTTCAGGTTTATGAGCCTACTGGTACATTTAATATATTCTTGCATTAGTCAGTGTTCTGTTGCTATGAGAAACATCTGAAAGAAACAGGTTTAATGGAGGAAAGGTTTATTCGAACTTGTGTTTTTAAACATTTCAGTGGTCTAAAGTCAGCAGGCTTCATAGCTTTGGGACTGAGTCTAAGCAGAATTAAGGACTGAGGGAGACTGGGACAGCTACCCAGTGGATGCAGCACACTACTTACTGTTAATTGTCAGTTTGACAGAATATAGTATTAGCTAGAAGATGGACAACTGACCATGCCTTGAGGGGTTATCCTCATTGGGCCGATTGAGGTAGGAAGCCCCGCCCACCGGGGGTGGCACCATTCCCTGGACAGGATCCTGGACTGTATAAATGAAAGGGAGCTGAGCAGCAGCAAGCATTCATGGTCCTCTCTTCCTGATTATGGATACGGTGTGACCATCGGCTTCAAGCTCATGCCACCTTTCCTTCCTCACCATGATAAACTGTGCACTTGAACTGTAAGCCAGAAAATCCCTTTCTCCCTTAAGTTGGTCTTCTCAACGTATTTTGTCATAGGAACAGGAAAAAAAAAAAAACTAAGGTGGAGGGGCACTAAAGACACTAGGAGTTGGGCAGAGGGACTGATATATACCCACCCACCGTGACTTATTTTCTCCAACTACAGCCCACCTGCTTTCTACCACCTCTCAGTTTCACATCCCCAGTAAAGGCCAAATACTAAACACATAAATCTGGGGACATTTCATATTCAAAATGTAGCAATGATAACACTGAATTACTTAGAAATGTTTTGAATGTTTATATTTGAGTAAACTGAGGTAGACCTGTTATTACTCAGACTGACTCAAAGTGTATCAGAAAAAAATTCTCAAAGCTTATGCTCCATACTAAAATTAAAAGATGAAACAGCCAATCTTTTCTATTTTCTTAGATGTTTTCTCCCTGTGGGAAAAAAAAGTAGAAAATTGGAGATTTTATTAAACCAGATGGAAAATTGGAGATTTGTGAAATTGCAAGTATAAGCAATTTGTTGTTGTTGAATATATAAATCTGTTTGTCAGGGAAGAATCAAGTTCATCAAATGTCAGAGCATGGTGCTAAATTACTAGGTTTTCCATACCCTCCCTTTGTTTTTCAACAGTGATTCTCAAAAGTTGGGTTTTTATGCAGGTTGGAGTGGGGATGGGCATGTACAGTGAGATGTGTACATTAGAAGAGCCTTTGTGGTGTTTTTACATCTACTTCATCTCCATCACCTACTACAGACTGGTTATTTTGAGGAATATATCATATTCATTGGATGTGGGCAAAGACTGAGAAACATATGTCTAAATCTTGCATAGAACCAGCATCACTACATTAAAAGATAATTAGTGTGTATCAGAAACTCAGTGTTCAGCTAAAGTATGGATATGGGAAAAACTGAAGTGATTTCATAAATGATGCTATTGTATTCTGCTAAGAAACAGTATATGCTTGCTTGACTGAGCTATATTTGGATTTAATCTCAAGCACATAAAATATTTAATAAATCATAACGTGCTAAAGAGAAAGTAAATTTGTTTCTTCTTTGAAGTAATATAAAAGTTTTAGTTCAAGTTCCCTTTTCAGAGTTTACACTTCTAATAATTGTGCTTAGAAGTGATCGAGACTTATGCCATATTTACCTTTGTTTTCATCCTGTTTAAGAATCCATGATTACTACTGTGAATTTCATATTAGTTAATTAGGCATGCAATCCAGGAAGGAAGAATGAATAAATGTTTAGAGTTACTGCAGGATAACACAAATCCCCAAAAGAATGAAATGAGAATTTATCTACCAAATGAACCAGACATTATAGCCAGACCATGGACAATAGAGATGCAACTTCAGCCACTGGAATAGAGGGAGTGCCCCTTAAAGACCTCTACTGATCCATAATTGTAAAATGCTCCCAGGCATTTTGATTGTTTATACAATTAAAGTACTTAAGCATCCATAAATGTTCTGCTTACATCTCTGGGACATATATTTTCCTAAGTTAGAGATTCCAGCATAAAGCTATGCTTTCTGAAGTATACAGAGTCTGTTCAAACCTGACTATTTTTAATGTCAACATAAAATGTCATTAAGGTTCATAACTCAGCTTTAAAGAAATCCACTATGCAGAACCTGTGTTTACACATCTGCTAAATGTTAGAAGTATCACTAATCAGGTAAATTCATACAGGAAGAACCCACTTCTGGTAGAGCTATATTTAAAAAACAAAACAAAACTGGATGTTCACTGAACACACTCATTATGTGTTTAGTTGCAGCATAATTCACTTGTTGGCTGCCACTCTATGGGGCTCCCAGATTTAACTAAATAAATCCCTTTTTATTGTATAAAGCACAATGGAAAGTATGTACCCTATACAAAATCATGGGATTAAGTATTTGAGTCCTCCCCAGCCCAGAATACTGCTGGTTCCTTATTGCCTAGAAGCACATTTCCTCTCCGTATCACCTACTTAGCTTTCTGTTGCTGTGATAAACACCATGACCAAAAGCAACTTTGGGAGGAAAGGGTTTACTTCATCTTACAGTTCTCCATCACAGTCATCATTAAGGGAAGCCAAGGAAGGAACTCAAGCAGGAACTGAAGCAAAGACTGTGAAAGAATGTTGCATAATGGCTCGCTCCCAGACCATGAAGGAATATTGCGTAGTGACTTGCTCCCTGACTCACATTCAGCTGCCTTTCTTATGCAGCCCAAGCCCCGCTGCCTAGGGATGGTGGCATCCACAGTGAGCAGGGCCCTCCTAAATCAGTTAGCAAGCAAGAAAATACCTTGAGACATACACACAGGCAATCCGGTGGAAGCAATTACTCAGTTGAGGTTCCCTCTTCCCAGATGTGTCAAGTTGACCACCAAACAGAACCATCATGCCAGCCACCTTCCTTAACTCCTAAGTTACTTCTTTTCTTCCTTTCCCACAGTCCACGAGTAGGTTTGGCAACACCTTAGTTGTCTCAGACAGTAAATGAGGCATCCTACAGTGTGATCTATATATAATTTCTAAACCATTCATTCAACATATTCAGTTTCTTCTTGACTATTATGTCTAGTCTGTCAAAAGTTTCAGTAAATCATGGGCCATAGCTCTCACTGTAAACATGAACCCATAACTGCATGCCTGTATTGCATAAGGTTATCTGTACACAAAAATGATACATTGCAATACAGAATATGTTTCAGGGTAATGATAGCTTTAAAAAAAAGTCCTTTGAAGAAAAGAGACTCCAAGATAAACTTTCAGAACTGTGATCATTGTAATTGAATCTCTTCTCAGATTAATTTCAAATTTGTTTTTATCAGTAGCTGACCTTCATTCCCTACCTGAAATAGTAAGGCAACCAAAGACATTGGGAACATTGATTTTTTTTTTTTTTAATCATAGAGCAAAGCTTGATTTTTATTACTTAAAAAAACTCACATTTACTTTGCTTGCTAACTCTGGGCTTGTGCCTTCAACATTTTCACAGTGAGTTTTGCTCCTCAATAAGGAAAACATGTGTGATCCTGTCACAGACTCATTTAACACACAGAGTCATATTTTTCATTTGCTTTAGATAATCTCATAAAAATTTTTGGTCTTAGAGCATGAGCCCCTCAAAGTCTGCCTGGCACATACCACATGTGAATTTTCCTGCTTTTCTTACTTTCTTGTATAATGCAGACCAATTCATTAACTGTTCACACTTTGAATTGAAGTAAGGGTAAAATGTGAATTTGGTAAATAGTCCTTTAATGTTATTTGCTCATATTCTTTTAAAATTTTTATTTATTAATTTTCACATTTTTTGTAATCTCTGAGACTCTGAGACTCCAAAGTATTTTGCAATCAATAAACCAAAACTCTGCATTATTAGTGACTAAATAAGTAGATGCTTCCTATTTTATAAATGTGTTTTATTAATTAAACCCCAAAATAAGAATATCTGGTTATAGGTTATGAGGTAAAATATTTTGTTTTAGAAGGTGTGCATAAGTATATCCCCTTGAATCAACATGGCCATCATGGCTGTGAAAGAAAATTCCAGTGTAGCGCTACCATTATTATGTATTTTATCTGTATCAACCAAAAAGCCACCAACCCCTCCCCCCCCCAAAAAAAAAAAACAAATAAAAATACAATATACAACCAGCTTTCTTCCTCGGATTTAAATAAACAATGTATTCTGAATCTCAGCTGACTCTTCATTATGTCACAGCTGTAAGCTGCAGCAGAAGAAAGAATTGGAGAGTCTATGTAAACAGGGCTTTCCTTCCATGAGGAATCAGCTCTGTGAGACTCAGTATTTAAGCAGCTACAAAGGATTTATTAGCGAGAGGAAAGTGCATCTACTACCACCTGGGCAAATTTGAGATGGAGGCCCCTTTACCAGTATCATTGCCATTTTCAAATTAATTAATTACCATATGAAGTATCTTCAGTGACAAACAACAATATTACAAATCAAAGACAGAACCTTTCATTTTACCCATGAAGCCAAGAGCTTTTTCTTTTTTTTTTTTTTTTTTTAAGGTTCATCAAAGTCATTTAATCTGTCAGTTTCTCATTCATTTTTATGTCTTAATAATATTCTATTGTATGAATAAGCCACATTTTATTTCTCTCCAGTATTTGATAGTTATTTGAGTTGTTTTAACTTTTTTACTATTAGCAACACACTGCTGTAAACTTTCATGTACATGTTTCATAGGTGCACATTTTCAGTAGTTTGAGGATATATTCCTAAGGGTAGAATTGTTAAGTAACAGAGTAACAATGTTTTGCATTTTGACCAACCACCAAACTGTTTTGCCAAAGTGGCACACCATTTTACAATCTCACCAAATCCTTGTTTTTAAGGCTCTGATTTTTGTACAAAAGCATTCAATCATTCTGTCAGACCAAACCAGGAAAAGTAAGCTATAGTTCAGAGCTGTTCCAAGAGCTTTTTCTAAGACTAACTTTTGGAAACATTCCCACTAAACTGTGAGGTCACTGGAAAACATTTAATTGTTGCATCTGTCCATGGTTTTCACACAGTATTTGGGATTATATTAAACATTCAAAACATAAGACAGTTTGACGAGTTAATAGATGAGACCTTGAATAGACATAATAGATGCATTGGTATGAATTAATATAGCTCTTCCATGTGTTCTGTTGCATTGAGGATTACATTATGCAATTCATGTTACAGATTGATGGCACCTATTTGTTTTTTTACGTTTGCTCATTTTCAAATACTTGAATTGGTGAACTAGTATTCATCTCCTCCCCCACCACTCCTGTCTTTATCCCCCTCTCTTTTTTCTCTATCTGTCTCATCAAAGTTCCCATCACACTTTTTACTGTGCTCTGTATATACATATAAGTATAAAACAATATAAGTGTTCCTAAATGCCCTCTTGCCAAATGCTACATGACTAAATCTCTAGTTATAATATAAACATTGGTGATGCTCACTCTCCTGAACTTCTATGTGTCTGAAAGCCTTTTGTCTTCAATATGGAACTTGCAGGTGTCTGGATTTAGTGTCCTATGCCCCTAATGTCCCCTGAAAACACAGTTCTTCTTTTAAAATATGTTTAATTTTTCATCCATTCCATGCCATGTTTTTTTTTCAAGACAGGCTTTCTCTGTGTAGCCTTGGAACTTGCTCTGTAGACCAGGCTGGCCTCAAACTCATAGAGATTCACCTACCTCCGCCTCCCAAGTGCTGGGATTAAAGGTGTGTGCCACTACTCCCTGGTGTCAATTTTTTTTTCACTCTTCAGGTCTAGCTCTCATGTTGCTCAGGCTGGCTGGCTTAGTTAGGATTTCTATTGCTGTGAAGAGACACCATGAACACAGCAACTCTTATAAAGGAAAACATTTAATTGGGGTTGTTTGTAGTTTCAAAGGACTAGTCCATTATCATTATTGTAAAACATGGCAGCATACAGGCAGATATAATACTGGAGAAGGAGCTGAGACTTGATCCACAGGCAAAAGGAAGTGAACTGTGTCACTGGGTGTAGCTTGAGCATGGGAGTTCCCAAAGCCCACCCCCACAGTGACACACTTCCCCCAACAAGGCCATACCTCCAAATAATGCCACTCCCTTTGGTGGCCATTTTCTTTCAAACTACCATACTTGGCCTTCTGATCCTGCTGCCTTCATTCCCCAGGAGCTGTGCCATGCTACATCTTTAAACAAGCATTTCTTTGGGTGGATTGATTTCTTGCAAGGCATTAAGGCAAAAACCAAGTTTAGGATAACTTGAAAAGGAATTATAGCAGTGTGGTATTATCCATATAATAAAATAAAGTGCATCTAAACTAATGCAATTATGAGCATATAAAGATAACCTAATTTTTACAGTAGAATAGGAATAGGTAAAAATAGAAAGAGTAACAAAATTAGAAACATCACAGTTTGAAAAATATTATGGCCAAAATTGAGATAAGAAAGGACATTTATATTATCTTAGACTATCAGTTCATAAGATAACCTTTTCATAGATTGGAGAATACTAGGAGCATGAGCTAAATATAGTGTTGGATCCTGGACAGAATCCAGAACCAGAAAAATAAAAGATAGTATAAAACTTATAAAATTGGAATAAGTGGGTAGATTATTATGTCAATGGTAAATTTTCTGGTTTTGATAATTCTGCATTAGTTATAAGATGTTAATGCTTGGAGAAACAGAAAAGGCCACATAGAAATTTTGTACTTCTTCCTACTTCTTTTTAGGCTAAAATCATTCTTAAGCAGGAAATAATTTAAATAAACAAAAAGCAAGACAGGTTTTTATATTTTTATGGTGCTTTATAAAAGAAGTTTAAGAGTTAGAGTGAGGGGTGAGAGTGCAGCTCAATAATAGAGTGCTTACTGCTTAGCACCCACATGATGCCCTGGACTCAATCCCCAGCATCCAGAAGAAACTATGGTGAAGAAGGAGAAAGTTGTGGGGAGATTAGGAGCCATATTTATGGCTTAGACTTGACACTGGAAGTAGATACCAACTATTTCAGTGATTTGTAGAAGGCTATCCATTGAAGGTCAGCTGTTAGATCCTATTTTTATCACTTCAGAAACATCTAGGCTTTAACTATTTCATTCTCATAACTACAAAGTACTTGGAGTTCCCAGTAAGAGTAAAAGATTTTCAAGGTAACACAGGTTATTAACAGTGGAGTTAGAAGTCAAGCCTATATCTTTTCATTCTTAATATAATTTTCCCACTATTCATACCCTCAAATTATTCATATTCCCAAAATGCCCTTCATTTGACAAACATTTGTTTAGAATATACAAATCAAAACACTGCACCAAACATGAGTACCAAAAAGGCATGAATTATTGAGGGTCACCTTCAATAAGATAATTTTTTTAAAAAAAGTAAAGGTTGGCCAGGTAGAAGGGGCAAAGAATATTATTTGAAGCAAATGTAGTAACGCTGCCTTCAGTGATATGAAAAGTGCAACTGTGTCAGACATGACCTTGGAGCATCGAATCCTCATTGCCTTCTTGGAATTCTCTTTAAACACATAGTGTCCTTACCTCAAGAAAAGGACACCTACAGATGACAGTTGGTAAATAAGCATTATTTTCTTCAAACTAACTTTAATCTTGTGATTCTTTTAGAAATGGCAAAATTCTGCTTCACTGAAAATATTCAATTAGTCTTGCTGTCCACACATCTCTGTGGTCCAGCTGAGTGAACTCATCACTTCCTCTGTGTGGTGCCATCACTTGGATCTGATCAAGATTGGAATGGCTCTGGTAAGACAGGGGCAGCTGCCAGCTGGATCCTGTCAGGAGAAAATGTGCCAACCTGGTTTTGAAATGCTGAGCATCATTGTCCTGTTCTGGCACCAGGACAGGAAAGGTGTAACTTTTGGAAAATAGGTGTAACTTCCAAACATCTCATGGAATGTTTCTAGGTCAAGCATGCTGTCTTGGTTTTAAAATATGAGTCTATTTGTGGACAACTCTATGTGTTTTTCTCCAAAGAAGAGGGAGAGACAGCACTACATTTGCAAATCTTGCTTATCTCTAGAGATCCTCTAAGGGGAACATACCCTTGAAGAGATGTGACCAAAGACCATATAATACAAATGCTCTGAATTGTTTTTCCTCTGTGCTTTTCACATGTATATTGAGACTCATCTTAAATGAGGATGAGTTAAATATTATGGGCACTTGAGGCAATGATATGTATGATGTTTTCTCTGTTACAATTCAGCAAATTTCAGTTTAGGACAGTATGAGGGTGAAATTCAGCAATTTCACATTCTAGGAGGATAAGTACAAATGATAATGGTTTACATGATGGGTTTTGCATCAGCGTTGGAATCTTAATCCTTTGGTGGTATATAGCATATACACCTGTATTTGAAAGAAATTTAACATTGTACAACAACTCTTTCTGGTGTACAGTTAGGGCATTTGAGCTCTTTGCTTGTACAAGAATGCTCTCCAACCTAACCTGGGTGACAGAAAACTGAATTCCTCTGACTATGACTTCAGACCTATGAATAATGGACTTGATGTATTTGGGATCACTGACTTCATTTTAAGTTTATCTATTTCTGCACTAGAAGCTGGGTTAAAAAAAATCTTTGAGGCTTGAAGCATCCAGTGGCAGCAATTTCCATTGTTTAAACCATCCTTTGTCTTCTCTTTAATGATTTTATAGTCATTGTTAATAATACTGAATCTGCAGTTATATCAGTTTCCAGTTGCATCTTCAAATTTATTAATGTTAAAACTTTCAGCTGATATCAGCCTTACAGATTTGATGTATGTGAACAGTGAGGGCTTGTGGAAAATAGCTTTATTACTTGACTTCTGTGTGTTTTATTTAGTATGGTATCACTCAGTCATGATTACTCATTCTGCATTAACCCTCTGATACTTGCATGTTCTACCAATGTGCTAACTCCCTAAGACATTAGAGTGATTTCTGTTGCATAAATGATAACCTTCGTTGCTTATAAAATGCAATGGCACACTCAATAATGTCTTCTTCAAACTTATATTGCATTGATTACATCTGGCAGTCCCATATGGTGAAACTTAGTTACGACCTTTCCAATTAAATTATGTTTGGAAACCCACTTCTGGGGTGCAGCTCAGCAGTCTACTAAATTTCTCAGTGACATTCAGAACATGAAATGATTTTAAGAGAATAAATTTGCAATACAAGTGGGAACACAGAAGAAGGTTTTCAATCTGTATTAATTTATTTTGTAAAATCCATTACTTGTACAATATGTTTTCCAATTTTATTCTAACCAAAGATGAGAAACACTGCCTTGGCAAGAATCTGTGCTTTACATATTCCATATGGTTAAGCAGAAATACGCAGTTTCATGCTTATGTGTGGAGAGAATGTTGATGGGGAAAAATGTTCTTAAGGCAGGTTTTACAGCACTTCCTCCAAGACTTTGGAAGATCCATTGGGAAACCGTGGTCTCCTGCTCCCACGTGCACCCAACCAAATGTCTCCACTCTCTTGAACTTCACCTTTGCTCCGGTTTCTACCAGTGCAACATCTGTGTTTCTGTCTAGAGCCAGCATGTCTCCTTGTTCTCTATCTCATCTCCTGTTTGCTGCTCTTGATCACATTCCTGCAATGCCTGTAATCAATGTCCCCCTCTCCTGGACCATCACTAATAGAAATAAGAATGCTATCTTTTCCTGTCTTCAATGTGAAAACAATGAAATTCTCTTCTTAATTGTCCTTTCCTTCATTCAGCTAGATCCACCTTTTCTCTGCTCAAAAAGTTGAGCTGCCTTTGCTCAACTTGCGAATCTCCCTTAGGCATTTACTCCACTTAGGCATTCACCCCTTCTCTGGCCCCTCCCCCCAATTCCATCTGTGTCAGCCTCTCTGCTTTTGAACCAAATGACCTACAGCTTCCTTAGCAGTTGTACTTGTAAATTCTGGGCTCTAATCCCAGGATTCTGGAGCTTGCATCTTTATCTTCCTCCTTGGAGCACTCCCTTAAAACTCATAGGATTGCTGAAATCGTCCTCATCTTTGTGTGTAAAATTCCAATTTATTCTTCTTATTCATTGACTGTCTCTTCTCATTGAATACACTTACTTGGGATATTTATCACATTTCAACTATACTTTTAAAGTAAGTTTCATTGTAGATGTTTCTGTAGGCTTGATAGTTTAACAAGCAACATAGATTGGATAGAAGTCTGTTTCACAGACAGGTTGAATGTCCAAAGAAAAGAAGGCCATGGGGATATTGAGGGTAAGTGGCCCATGCTTAAGAACCAGACCTGACTGACTCTTTTCTGACTCTTAGAAGCTATGTAGTCCCAGACAGTCTATTCCAAGTCTCCGGAGTCTCCACTGTTTCACATGTAAGTGATTTTCTACACATACCACTTACTCAGCAAATACTGAGGATAGGCTCAGGTCCAGTAGTGGTTGTACTCAGACAGCCCTGAGTGAGGTAGGTTGGCTCCTATCTTCATGGAGGTTTCACTCTGCAGAGCAATAAAAATCAAGAATCATCCTGGAACAAGTGTGAAAACCACAGGTGTGGAGGTGTAAAGGAATAGATGAGCTGACTTATGAAGTGCCTGACTATAAGTAGTGGTCAGATGTCTTCTTCCCATTCTTCTCAGAAAACTGTTTCAGCCAGGCATAGTCTACTTGCTATCCTACCTACTTGCCTTATTGTTTATCAATCCCTTGAAGTATCCTGTAAAAATGTAGGGAAATGAGTCCACTGTGTAGAATTTCTGATTCAAGACATTGAGGATGTGGTCCCTAAAATGCGTTTTAACACCTGCTAATGAAATCCCAACACTGAATTTGCCAGACCCCTGAGAAATGCTGATCTAGAGAAATAGCTTTACTGTCTCCCTTTTTAATAATAGGTTATAAAAACACTGTAAAGCATGTCATTCTGAGTAAGTTATGTTCTCTCAGAAGCCATTTAATCTAACATTTTTGCCTCACATTAGTGATATTAATGACCCATAGAGATCACATACTCACTATCTAATCATAGTAGGATCTAAATCTTAAAATAATTCCCCCACCCCCCAGAGGATCTGTTTTGTTGCCTGTAGCTTTATTGGAGAAAAAAAGATACATATGAAGAGTTTTAAAATGCCATCCATTTGAGGAAATAAAAAAGTAGAGAACAAAAAAAAAAAAAAACCAGCCACAACCAAACAGAAAACTGACCTCGGAGAGTCTTACATCTGCATCCACAGAGGCTAGCGATCAACAGATGGTGCCAACGGTTGCGATTATTAAGTCATGCAGATTCAAATAGGAATGTAATTTCACTCTCTTAATGTAATTACTGCAAGCCAAAGAATTTTAAAATATGGCCTGTCGCCAAGTTCTGCATTCAGTCCTAAACTCACAAAAGAACTTCTTAGAAGTCACAAAGTAAGTTTGAAATTTCCCAGTTCAGTCATATGGAAGACCAGAGAGTCTGCCTTTTAATAATAGTAGGTAATGTAGTAAATATTACTTTAATACCCTTAAAATAACAAAAGTATCATAGCTAGCTGAATCTCAAAAGATTCTTATTTTTTATGTTTAAGTTTTCTAGACAAGTGTGACATCCTATTGAATATCCAGTACTTTATTTCAGATCCCTCTTAGACTTTATCTAACATAAATAATGTACATTCTTCTAGAATCTACTGGCTAGAATAAGTTAAGATTCTTAATATCAGTTCAAGGGCATCATCACTAACACCCAGTACTGGGTATGGCAGTAATGACATGAGCATCATGAGGAATATACTTACAGAAATGACCTAGACACTAAGACTTTCTATCCTGTGTGTGTGCAGACCAACATCTTTTGTTTTCTTTCTAGAGTCATTGTGCCTGTCTTCAGAGCCCCATCTTCAAATTTTTGGTTTGACTAACAAAGACAGCGAGCATGAATAAAACAATCAGATACATTCATATTATATGCAAAATTAAAATATGCATTCTGTGGTAAGGATTGAGATGGCTTTATGAATTTACTATATAAAATTAAATTAAAATTATCTTATGGATCTTTATTTTTGACTGTTTAAAGAACTTTTTAAAGATTTTGTTTATTCTGGTTCTTTAGTTGCATTCTCCATCAGAGAACTCTTCTGATATTAAGGCCTTGTATAACAGACTCTTACACTAGGCCCTGGAGATTTTAGGAGTGTACTATAACTTTTATGATGTAGCTGCCTTTAGCCTCTTCTCTTTTTTTTTCCACAAAAGTTAGTTAGCCTTTGGGTTATTCTCCAATATTGAGGGCTAATAAAATTAGTAAATGACTAAAATGACTAGTAATACTTCAGAGTATTTTTATTTTAGCTAAGTCTCATAGGTATTAGTTACCTTTATTAATTATAAAGAAATCATATTTTTGTTAGCTTGAGAATCATTTATAGGAACTTCTTGGTAAAATGTCTATTCAGTCTTTAATATATACATTTTATGTAGTTATATTTATGTTGGTTTTATTGGTTTATAGGGGTTCTATGCACCTCTATCTTTTCTATATTTTAAGTTTTTAAAAGCTATTTATTAATTTGAATTTTGTGTATCCACTGGAAAGGGAAGGGTGTGTTTCACCTTACAACTCCCAGGTCACAATCTATCACTGAGGGAAATCAGGGTAGGAACTCAAGTCAGGAACCTGCAGGCAGGAGTTGAAGCAGAGATTATGGAGAAACACTGCTTACTGTCTTGTTTCTCATTACTTGCTCACCCTGCCTTCTTATACCACCCAGAGCAGAGCCACCTGTTCAAAGATAGCACTGCCCCCAGTGGACTGGGCCACCCCACACCAATCATTAATCCAGAAAATAACCTACAGATTTTCTTATAAGCAGTCTCATGACAGTATTGTCTTGTTTGAGGTTCTGCTTCTCAGATAATTCTAGATTGTGTCAAGTTTACAAAAAACCTATCCAGGACATGCGTGCATGTCTTTATGAGGATAAATGCATATGAATGCAGGTGTCCTATGAGCCCTGGGGCATCAGACTCCAATATGACTTCCAGGACCTTAACTTAGGTCCTCTTCAAGAGCCTTAACCACTAAGCCATTTCTCCAGGCCCAGATTTTTCTGTTTTCTTTTTTGTCTTTGATTTTTTTTATTTGGGGGGGTACACTATGTAAATGTTTTTATTATAGCTCAGTCATACTCATAAATCTTTTCTTTAATGCTTTTGAGATCTTGATTATTGTTAGACCTCCTCTATTTCAATACTGAATATGCATTTGTATGTATGTACAATAGACATGTTTTACATACATATGCATGTGTAAATGAAAATATATCTGTCTTAAGGTTTCTATTATTGTGAAGAAACACATGACCATGGCAACTCTTACAAAGGAAAACATTTAACTGGGTAGCTTAAAGTTTCAGAGGTTTAGTCTATTATCATTATGGCAAGACATGGCAGCATAGTGCTGGGGAAGGAGCTGGGAGTTGTACATCTTGTGGGCAACAGCAAGTGCACTGAGACATTGAATGTAGCTTGAGCATATACGAGAACTCCAAGTCCACCCCCACAGTGACACACTTCCTCCAACAATGCCATTCCTACTCTAACAAGGCCATACCTCTAAATAGTGCCATTCCCTATGAGCTTATGGGAACCAATTACATTCAAGCTACCACAATACCAACACATGAAACAGTTATAATGCATCTTTTAAGACATTCCCATGATGTTTCCCTAGAATATTTATTCATTCGCTGTTAAAATCTTATATGTCTAGAATTTGTTTTGATTGTGATGAAAAGCATACATTACCTTAAACTTTTTACATACATATTCACCTTGTTACCTATTTTGAGGTTGTGTTTGTTTGTTTGTTTGTTTTAAAATAGGGTCTTACGTAGTCCAGGTAGTCTCAAACTAGCCATACAGCTGACGATAACTTTGAACCCTTGGTATTCTCTCATCTACTTCACAACTTTTCAGACAACAGTTAAATGCAACTATGCCCTAATTTATGTGGTTCTGGGGTCACAAACCTAGGGCATCTTTTATGCTAGGCAAACATTATACCAACTTAATCACACCCCAGTCAGATATCATTTTATCTAAATATTAGTTATCACTAACTAGATAATCTATCTTAACCCGCTAATTTTAAATCCTAACTTCTGGTGTGTATTAAGTTGTATTTTAAGCCATTTTGTTTTAATTATAACTTACTAGTGCCTTTTATTTTCTGGTCATTATTTTTCTTCAGAATATTTTTCTTATGCTTACATCTTAGTTGGCTTTTATGAATTTTGGAATTAACTTCTGTAATTTGTTGCTATTTTATTGAAGTTATGTTATCTATCAAACTATAGGGAGAACTGCCACCTTCATAGTGTTGAATATTCTGATCTCAAAGTATAATATCATTTTTCACATTTCCTAATCTTCAACTTCCTCATAATCACCACTAGTGATTTTTAGAGTTTGTTTCAAAAAGTTTCCAAATAAAGTCTGGACATTAAACTTTGTCGCTGTCTCTGGGATCTCTTTAAAATCATCTTTCTCTCTTTTCCAGCCAGTAATTCTTGTATGTTTTTTGCTGGAACTTGACCAATTGTCCTGCAAGTTTGTCCTTTCTGTTTATGGCCCAATACTGTTTAATAACCTGAACTGTTGTTATTTTGGCAAGAACACCATGCAGGGCACTAAGAAATCTACTCCTTTTTCTGTCTATTCCTCAGCAGTATTTCTCCTTTTCTTTTGTATAAATCTTCTTTATTTCTTTTGAGTGTTTCCTACGGTTTATAATGACATCACCTCTGTGGAGGCAATTTGGCAGTATTTCTGGAAATTACAAGTACTTGTGTCTTTTGACCTAGTAATTTAACTTCTAGGAATGCATCCTGCAGAGATAATTGCATACCTGTGAATTGATGTATTTCCTGAAATTACTCATTGCAGCATTATTTGTAACAGTAAAAGATTGCATGATCTAAGTTCCTATTGGTAGGAGACTAATTAAGTAAATGACACACATCTATATCAGTGAAATACTGGAAGCCAATAGAAAAAGGAAGACATTCTTTGTTAATAGAAAATAGCCTCCAATGTATATTACTAGATGAAAATAATTGAACATTTATTTCATTATTATTCTTACTTACTATAAGAATGATAATGCACCCACTGTATTAGCATATATAAGAGGATGTTAATTGGCTGTACTGAGGGAAATTGATTGATGGGAGCAAAGGAATATGGGAAAGAAAATCACTACAATTATGTCTAGTTTGTGATGTGGTTGTGATGTGGTTCCCTTGGTAGACATGCAAGATGCCCTAAGTCTGAGTCCCCAGAACATATAAAACTGGGGATGCTGACACAAGCCCCAGAAGTTTGAAAAGAGGATAGGAAACCAGGGTTCCAAGGCTATCCTTGGCTGCATACTTAGTTTGAGACTAGCCTGGGTTACATTAGACTCTGTCTTAATATGGCTTCGCAAAAAAAGTTCCAGTTTTGTTACTCTGTGGATAATTTTCCCAGTTCTTGTTTAGTTAAAAATATAATTGTGAAAAACTAACCTTACCTAAATAAATAGAGGCTAATATCTGAATTAATATATTTTATGTTTAATAACCATCACATATTATTCAACACAGGTAAGATCAATATGTTAAAAATAGTGAGTATTCCTCTAAACAAGAGAGATGCTTCATCAGGAAGTAAGATGACATACCACACATGGTTATGCATGTGTTGGGGTGGGAAGGATTTAGCAGAGTTAATCTTGTATCCATGTAATTCCTGCATTAAATGAACAGAAGTGTATGTTGACCTTAAATTCCATACAATGGGGACACAGTGAAACAGCAAAGGATATGAAAACTTCCAACAAATACGTAGCTCCCCTAAAGTTACTAGGTTTTAAATTCTTAATCTACACAATAATTTACTTCCATCTTTGTATATATAGGCTTTTTATGAGAATTAGTAATGTAGAAAAAGATGTAAAAAGACACTAGATGGTGGAAAGAATACCCATGTTTATGGATCAGAAGAAGCAATATTATGAAAATGGTCATCAGTGTATATGATCTTATTATTTACATGGAAGCACAAAGGACCAAAGATAACCAGAGCAATCCCCAGAAAAAGCAATACTTCTGGAGGCACCACCATGCTTGATTTCAACATATATGGTGAATTTCTAAATGTTTTATTGATAGCTGTTCATTATATTATTATTCCAGCAGAATTTATTGAATAAGCTGGCTCCTGGGAGGCAGGAAAGAAGGCCAGGGAATTTATTTTATTGAATATTTTCTCTGCAATTTGAAAATTTCACATTTCTGGAATTTTTCTCTGTGAGTAGTCTGGGTCCCAGCCACCCAAATAGACTCTAAGAGCAATGCTGAAGGTGATAGCATGCAGCAGAATGCACCCTCTGTTAGGGTTGCCTGCCTTACACTTGTATCCAGTTGAGCTTTAACTATCATCATTTTCTTACTGGTCTTATACAATTGCATGGAATATAGATCTGTTACAGTATAAAATGTATGATGCTCATGGCAACATGATACCCATCAGACAGCCATTCTCTGTGGGGGTCAATTCTCTCTCTCTCTCTCTCTCTCTCTCTCTCTCTCTCTCTCTCTCTCTCTCTCTCTCTCTGTGTGTGTGTGTGTATGTGTGTGTGTGTGTGCGCGCACATGTATGTGTGTGTTTTAAGGGTAAACCAGCAGAATAATTGTTTTTTTTGTTCTGATTTACTTATATATAAATTTCATCTGTATGATATGTTCTGGCACATTAATGACCATTAAAACATTTTCTGAATTTCCTGCAATACAAGTAGCTTTTGATTCTAGATAACATGCCCAGAATTTTTTAAGAAAGAACTTAGGCTCTGAAGAAGGGTAGAGTGCCTGCTGCACAACCATGAAGACCCTTGAGTTCAAGCTGCCGCACCCATGGACAATCCCAGGAGTAGTGCTGCACAGTAGTAATCCTAGCACTAGGGAAGCAGAGACAGGGGATCCTTGGAGCTTAATGGCTAGCCAGTCTGACCTAATGTGTAATCTCCAGGTTGTGGGAGAGAATTAGTTTCAAAAAATAAGATGGAGAATCATAAAAACAAAATGTTGTCCTCTGGCCTCCATACACATGTATGCACACATGTATGTGTGTGCATGGACACACACAAATTTAAACCTGAAAATCTCTCTCTCTCTCTCTCTCTCTCTCTCTCTCTCTCTCTCTCTCTCTCTCTCTCTCTCTCTCTCTCACACACACACACACACACACACCTGCAGTTTGCCATGGCTCTTATGGAAATCTCCCAGAGGCTAAATTGAGAGAAAGTGATGTGTCCTAAGTATACAGGAGAAGGCAGACACTGGATATTCACAGCATAAACTGCTCCCCTCCCCCTGTTCTTCTGTCGATTATGGGAAAAGCTTTAAGCTGTTATGAGAGTAGCTTAATAAAGGACAATTTCCTGTCAGTGTGGACTGTTAAACTTGGATTCAATTCAGAAGGAAATAATTAAATCCATTTCTCTCATGATAGCTTAAAATAAGAAAATACTATATTAAGTACCTGGTAGAGAAATACAATAAATCTCAGCTTTCCCACCCACCCCCTTCTAGCATACTTTCACATTGGCTGACTTCCCTGACACATATTTCCACATACTCCCTTAAAGCCGTTACTGTATTATAAAGGCTGCTCTGAATATGAGAGTGAAATGAAACCAGAATCCTTCTACAGAACCTTCTTCTGTCGGCTCATGTTTTACTTGGTTGCCAACACTCAGTATGGCAAATAAGAGCTTGCCGTTTCAGTCACTCATGGCAATGAGCAGGATGAAGAAATTAACATTTCTGTTAGAAACCCCACTGTGTCAGATTCATAAACAGTCACCAGGCAGATGTGTTCAGGTGCCATTCATATAACCCTAGCAAATGTCAGGGAGTTTCATAATAAATTATAAATTTATAATAAAATTATCCTTAAGTTCTTAATTCACTCTTGCCATAGTCTCTAGTCCTGAACAGGAACATTGAAAAGTAATGCATACAAGTTTCCCAAGGGTAAAAACCACTTTGAGCCATGAGTGCTTTCAGAATATATGTGTATATGCATATACATATGTGTACAGAACAGCAATGAATGAAAAAAGAGGCTATGAGTTTGAAAGAGAGCAAGGGGGTGTAAGGGAGGGTTTGGAAGGAGGAGAGAGTAGGGGGAAATAGTATAATTATATTTTATTCTTTCATAAAAATGAAAGAGATAATCTTTTAGAAAAGAAGAATTAAAAATAAATTGTCTTAAAAACTCAAAACCAAAGCCCAAGAATCACTTAACCAAGGTTGTTTCCTGCATCAGTCGTGATTCTTTCTGTCTCCCATACTTCCTATGCACCTGACAGAGAAGAGACTTCTTAGAGGAATTGATAATGAAGAATTTAGTCCTGATTCCCGAGTTTGAATGCATTTTTCAAACATAACAACTCTATGGTCTATAAGGTAGCAAAATAGCATATTAGCCAGCTTATCTTCATGTTGACATGCAGTAATGTTCAGTGTGTAGCAGGTTGAAGCGTAGGATGTTCTTGATACTTGATATTTTTGACATAGGAAGATTGCAGCCTCATAAATTTAAAGTTAATTTAAAAGTTCCTCCTTGTTTACTTATTGTCGGAATCTCATTAGCCAAAACTGCCTTGCTGAATCCAATCTTGAGAAAGCTATGCTTGTTAGCCAGACAAGAAAATAGCTTTGTGTGGCCTCAGTAGAGACTAGAGTGAAATACATCTAGGGGTTTCGCCTCAGGAAGGTGTATGGTGTCCTCAAACTATCATGTGGGATCTCTTACAAATGGCCCAGGGTAGAACTAAAGGAGCAGACAGAACACAGTAGCTGAGGCTAAGAGCACAGCGAGGGAGGGACAGAAAATCCCAGAAAAGAAAGGAAACACTCTCTAAATATAAGGTGGTACAGTTTCACCTGGATTCTTTTCTGTGTACCAGTTGTCCTATCCACAGCTCCTCTACTAGATACCATTACATTACAACGATGTATTGGCATCTCTGCAAGAAGTTATGTCATCAAGACTAGTCTAAAACTGACCTTAAATGGTTATGAAGGTTTCTGCAAGACTTCCTTTTTTCTTTTTCTTTTTTACATTAATTCTTCTTTCGTACAATACATCCTGACTGCAGCCTCCCATCCCTCCTCTCCTTACACTTCCCATCTCCCCTCCCTCAGATCTGCTTCTCCTACTTTCCCTTAAGAGCAGGTCTCCCAGGGATATCAATTAAACACAACATAAGAAGATGCAATAAAACTAGACAAAACCCTCACCAGGACTGGGTAGGGCAATGCAGTAGGAAGAAAGGGGTCCCAAAAGCAGGCCAAAGAGTCAGAGACACCCCCACTCCCACCGTTAGGAGGTCCACAAAAGTCCCATGCTAAACAACCACAGCATATCTATATCATCTATATCTATATCTATATCTATATTTATATCTAGAGAGAGAGGACCTAGTCCGACCTGTGCAGGCTCCAATGAGTGTGCTTCAGTCTCTCAGAGGCCCTATGAGCCCTGCTTAGTTGATTCTATGAGCCATGTTCCTGTGGCTCCTGCAGTCCTTCCTCCTCTCTTGCAGGGTTTCTCTAGCTACACCTAATGTCTGTCTGTGGGTCTCTGCATCTGCCCTTAGCATCCAAAGGAAGCCTCTATGATGACAAATGAGCTAGGCCCAGATCTCTGAGTATAGCAGAACATTATTAGGAATCATGTTTTGTTGTTATTGAGTCAGGCTTTTTCTGTTTAATAGCCCTTGCTGTCTTGGAATTCTCTCTGTAGACCAGGCTGGCCTCAAACTCAAAGGTTTATCTGCCTCTGGTTCCTGAATGCTGGGATTCCATTTTCTCTTTTTGTAGTCAATGAGTTCTCAGTGATTTCCCCTTCATTTTCCCAGATCATCAGAACATACTCATGGGTCACCGTAGCCTGTATACGGATGAAAAATGAGGCAGGCTACAATTCCTTCTTCAGTAAAATAATTATAAGTAACCTTATTTCTGGGTATTAGATTTTTTTTCAGAGAGAGAGAGACAGAGACAGAGATCCAACTTTGCATAACTTTATGGCATAAACAATATTTTTATAAAGGAAAAACAGAAAATCTAATTTGATAAAAGCTTAATTTGAAAAGATGAATATTACATTGAGCAATGTAGACCTATTACATGAAGGAAAGTATCACATGACTTTGAACAAGACCAGACTTGAATCAGGCAAGTATTTATTGAGTTAATTGTTTCAATGAATGAAATCTGAGCTATTGTATCCTCAGATGAATGTTTCTTTAGCTTATGAAATACCTTTCATTCTCAGGACATTGTTCAGTATAAATGACTCCTTCCTAAGTACAAAATGATATGTCTGACAAGGTATTTCTAGTATGAATATCCACAGTTGTGAAACAATCCATGACCAATGTATGAGGAAGAAACTGTACAGATTTCTTAAAACATTAATGGGAACTTTGAGACCATTTAATGACTGGTCTAGCTCTGACGTGGACATGGATAAAATGTGACTTTTATTGAGAATGAGGTTTGATCCATCTCTCTTTGGATGGTTTCATGTCTCTTATTTTTTTTCTCTCTCTCTCTCTCTCTCTCTACACACACACACACACACACACACACACACACACACACACACACACACAAGAAATCACTCATTGACAAGTGTGATTTCTCCTAAGTTGTGCTAAATGGAATAATTTATTACCATTATGTAGAAAGTCTAATACACATTTCCTGGATGGTTGCGGACTTTCCATCTTACCTGGTATTGTGTAGGCATTGATTTGCTCCCCCTCCCCCAGTACTTACCAGCTGAAACTAAAACACTTTGGAATTTCAAATGGAGCCTTTCTGTCATTTGCGATCTCTGAAGAAATGGAGTTTGTTTTTAAGTCAAAGCATCTTAGGTACAGAAGCACGTGGTGTAGGCCTCTATATACTTTTTTTTTTCTGCTTCTTGAAATGCTTCAGTTGTAGGCTATTTTATTAAGAACCAATGTTATGAAGAGTTGATCTTTTCATACTGCTGGTTTCATCAGCCAGCCACTAAACACATGAGCTATTTAAGTTGCTTAAAATTAAACAAAATTAAAACACAATTTTTGGCTACACTAACCAGTTTGCACAATGCCTACTAATACAAGTTCTAATAACTATATAATTGAACAAGCACATGTGGATAATAAATCTGTCCTTGGACAAAGTACTACCAACAGTATTGAATAAAAATCTGACAGCTAGAATAAATGTCTGTGGACTGTTCAGTCATAAATGGGGCAGCTATACATCCTCCAAGGGTCAGAGGACATCAAGGGAAAGTGGTCAGAAAGACTGTAAGAGCCAGAGGTCTGGAAGGAGCAGTGAAAATGTTTGTTCTGGACATGACAAGAGTGTTGAACTTATGCATTCACTGCAGCTGTAGTGGCCTACACAAGATCAAGCCAGTCAATATTCCAGCATGGACTTGGGAGAAGCTCATGGACCCCGACTCCCTGGCTGAGGAGCTATTGAAATGTGATAGCCTCTGGGGGAGGGGAAGTTAGTTTTCTTATAAAGTGTGGCCCCTGGTTGGTCAACCATGGTGCAGTGGGTAGCCCCACACCTGCATATGGGTGGCACAAATTAAACTTAGTGGGTCATCTTTTTAAATGATGTGAAGTTAGGAAGAGGACAGAGAGTGGAGGTGGATCTCGGAAGAGTCATGGGAAGTAGGGATGATTATAACCAAAATACATTACACACATCTACGAAATTCTCAAAAATTTAATAAAAGTATATTAACAAAAAACTCACTGCTTGACCAAACTTCAGTCAAATTTCTCTGTACTATTTTCTCATGTAGGCATTAGACTCTCTCCTGGGTCTGATTAAAACTCCAATTTCAGTAGGAATCCCGCTGGGTCAGCTTTGCAATTATCCACTACACTTCATATCTGACCAAATTTCTCATTCACTGTCTTCAATATTTTATCATCCTGGTTTGTCTTTCATAAGAATCCTGTTAAGTCAGTTTAGGCAAATTGCCTCTTTTTCCTGGAGTTTCTCTTAGTAATTTTCGACTCATCTGTCTCCCTTTTGTGCATGCATATGTACACACACACACACACACACACACACACACACACACACACACACGAGAGAGAGAGAGAGAGAGAGAGAGAGAGAGAGAGAGAGAGAGAGAGTTTAGTAAATATCCACTCATTCTTTTTTTTAATCATGCCAATCTCTCTCCACTATTTCAGAACACCCATTGCAGTTTTGTCTCTTGAATAAAGTCTTCCTTACCATTTTTAACAAGCATCACATGTATTTTGATAGCATTACTCCAGATTTAAAAAAAAAACAAATTATGCTAGCTTTTAATTTTTGCAAATTCTTTTAAAGAGAGAAAGGGATTAATTAGATATTTATTCTTTCAATAGCTGCTTGATATAAAAACATTTTACCCAAAAGTATTGAGGCCACTGAATAGTCTGGGAGGTTTAGAGACCCTATCTCCACAGGGCAGGAAGGCTCTTGGGAAACTACTTCCTCTTGGGAGCCCTAGGCACCACCAAAGAAAGGGAGTCTTTTAAGTCACAGTGCACCTTCCTTCCAGTTAGCTTTGTGTTGATACTGTGCAATTCAGAAAAAGACCTGTGCATATGCCAGAGGGTGTCAGAAAGCCTGCTGAGCTCTGTCATCATGTATACCCCCTCTCGAGCTTTCAATGTTCATAAGCCTAGACTTGTTCATCCCTAATGGGGCCCCAGGACCAACATCTCTCCTGGATGCAAGCAAAATATCCCAGAAGTTAAGCTATTACTAGTTGTTTTGTGGTCAACAATCCCCAGGTGCAGCGTGCTACCAAATCATTGTGAGGCATCATAGGTACAGGACTCATTCAATTAGTAACTGAAGGATATTAAGAAAAATTTAAAATATCTCTATTCCACTTCTTCCCCACTCAGGTTCTTGGGTTGTGCTGTGAAGAAAATATTCTTGACAGAAAAATTCCTAGCTTTAGGGTTTTTTTAATCAGTTAAAAGATAATTATTTTTAAAGGTTATAATTGTAATTAATGCAAATATAAATTGAAAATATATTACAAGTCTTGTTTACATCACTATGAGAGAGCTAGTATAGGATGACCAATTCAGTGGAGAATTCATGAAGCAGAATTAATATGTGGCTATAAGACATATTAATTCCTTAGTATTATTAATAATGTAATATGTGTATTGACTAATATATTAATTAATTATGTGTTAGCATATAACTAATACAGTAATTAATAATATATTGTCTGAATTCCTCGGCACCAACAGAAAGTCAATTGGAATCCCATTACTTAATAGATGCAGAGCTGGTCTTGTCCACAGGGCAATCATCAGCTGCCTTCCATCACGTATATGTGATCTGCATTTTTATGGACAAAATTATTTGCATTACTGTCAGCCTTGTAAAAATTAAAAGGCTACAAGTCTGTTCAGAATAAAGGTTCCCAAACTCATAGAATAATGTAAACTGAAAATATAAGTATATGTTTTAGATAATATATTGTTCTCCATTCAGGACACGTTGTCAGCATCTCGGCCCTTTTCTTTCATCGTTTATACTGATAAATTGAATCTTTACAGCTTACTCTGTCCTCAGTTCTGCCCCTTTGATTTACCTGGCATTTTCCCAAGTTCAACTTTTTTGAGATAAACCTGAAAAAGCTTTCCCTTTTTGCTTGATTTAATCCCACAGGGGAGAGGGGAACACAAGCATTTATAATGCTGAAAACTGCAAGTTAAGAACACAGGGAAAGATGTGCTGAGTGGCTGGGTTTAGATAAAAAAAAAAAGAGGAAAGGACCAAATTGTTGCATTGTAGGAAAGTTCAGGCTTTTTCTCTGTAGATTCAACAATTCAGCTTTCTGAAACAAACAGTAGAGAATTTAAAGAAGGAAAAAAAAAAGAAACCACAACTATATTTGATGTGCATAGCTTGGAAGCCACAAAAAATGAGACCTCAGGGGAGGCCCAGATGGTGAAAGCTTAAATACCCTCTTCTCAACAGGAAGGAGGGTGGAAAGTACAGGCAATTTGGAGCAGTAATCAATGACCAGAAATCAGCTTTCCCTCTAGAATCTGAAGGAACCTGTGAGATAAACAGTACCTAGTGTCAAAGTCCATCCAAACATGATCCCATACTTACATCTTTCTGACAACAATTAGGAAGCAGCAGAGAGAGGTGGAAGGTATGCCATGGTCTTTTAAGGCAGATAAGACAAAAGTTGCTTCTAGCAACTGCTAATCTCTAAAGTCTTTTAAGATAATCAGCATACAGGGAACCAGGCTTGGGGCTATTGTTTTTTTGAGTCCCAACAATATCATATGTGATTACAGAGTTAAACCTCTTTGCATTTCCAAAAAAACTTCCTTTGTTTACTGATTTCAAAAAACATATCAATATTATAACTGTTCTGTGGATAGAAAGAAAATCTATCTATCTATCTATCTATCTATCTATCTATCTATCACCTATTTATTTATTTTGGTTTTTTTTTTTGAGACAGGGTTTCTCTATGTAGCTTTGTGTCTACTCAGTCTGTAGCCCAGGCTGGCCTTGAACTCACAGAGATCTACCTGCCTCTGCCTCCTGAATGCTGGGATTAAAGGCATGTGCCACCACTGCCCGGTGAAAGACAATTTATAAAGTAAGTAATGTACACATCTTTAGGAGAAAAAAAAAGTGAAGATGTATTCATTCCATGGCAGAAAGTTAACTGTAAACTTTCTAACATTCCTCAGGACTATTTTTTGTTATCACTTCTCTGGCACAGGATGTAATGTTTCTATAATGCATTTAATTTTTTTACATCTAGTTTGTGTGTGTGTGTGTGTGTGTGTGTACATATGCTTGTGTGTGTGTGTGTGTATGTGTGTACATATGCTTGTGTGTGTGTGTGTAAGTCATGGAAATCAGAGAACAACTTGCAGCAGTTGACTCTCTCCTTCTACCACATGGGTTGTCCCTAGCAAACCCATGTCTCCAGGCTGGTTGGCAAATGCCTTTACCCCTGTGTGAGCAATGGTAAGTTCCAAAATGCTTGTTTCAATTGATACCTTTTTAGCACTTTTGTGATTAAAAAATGTAGTCATTATAATATTTCAAAAATGCAGAGTTATTATTTGTATAGTTCACCCCATATCCCTGCCTTTCACATACATTTCAACTTAGTCTGATACATCGGATTATAAGACAATTTCAAAAGATATTGGAAAGCCTTGATAGTTTAGCACTCCAACAATAATCCTTATCCTAGAACAGAAGAATTATTTCCCTTGCCTAGCTTTGTTAACTATGATTCATCCTGAGATGTCTGATCATTTTTCTGCCTTTAACTACTCTGCTTGGCATCTAATGGACAGTTTTTGTTGTTGTTGTTGTTGTTGTTTGTTTTGTTTATTTTGACTGTCCCCAAATGGAAAGTTGTATCTGTGTGCATGTGTCTTCTTTCTTGGTCTCTTTTAAAACATTTGGTTGATATTTCATGAGAATGGTAGTTGGTTTTTTTTTTCCTCCATGGAAATTTACATCATGTACAGCAAATTATGTTCCAGGCATCCTTTCTTGTCTCTTCTTCATAAACAGGATCCAATTGTGTGGATACTTTCAGATTGTGAAATGCAGAAAGGTCTCCCTGTGGAGAAAGGACATTTAGCCATTTTTCTCAACTCACAATAATGAATTTTTTAAGTGTGAAATAATTGTGTTATTAAAATATAAATAAGATGTATTTTTGAATAGTCTCACTAATTACGTTAGATACCAGAAAAGATTTTGTTTTTGTTTTTAAATCGTTTTGTCGTTTATTTATTTATTTATTTGTGTGTGTGTGTGTGTGTGTGTGTGAGAGAGAGAGAGAGAGAGAGAGAGAGAGAGAGAGAGAGAGAGAGAGAGAGAGAGAGGAGTGCATATACCACAGCATGCTTGTGAGGTCAGAGGACAGCTTTAGGGAGTCTGATCTATTCTTCTACCATGTGAGTCTTGAGGTTGGCACTCAGGTTATCAGGCTGGGCAGCAAACTCCTTTGCCTGCTGAACCATCTCATAAGCCTGACACGTTTTGTTTTTGTTCTTAAATACATTCTTATTCATGTGTGCATGTGTGTGCCTCTTTGTATGTGTACCGTGTGCATACAGGTGACATCCGAGGCCATATCAGGGTGTCAGACTCCCTGGATTCAGAGTTGTGGGCATTTGTGAGGTCCCTATAGCGGTGCTGAAAATGGAGCTTAGTTCTTCTGCAGTGCTCTTAACACTTTAGCTGTCTCTCTGTCCTCTTGAGAAGAATTTTTAAAACTATCTATTTAATAGTGCTGGCATTTAATTATATGGTTCTCAGAAAGCAGTTATAAGAATATTGCTCCCTCATGTGCTTTACGCTGTGCTTTGTAATATAGTGTGCACATAGTCACATGCACACAACCTCCCTACCACTGGTAAGAAGGGAGAGAAGTGGGAAACAATAGTTTCTTCAAAGCTGGATTCTTCTACCTTTTCTACCACTGCAGCACACATCTGCTGCTATTCCTGTACTGTAGCCCTTTGTAGTTTTTGCACTAGAGCGTGCAATTCAGTCTGTTGTAAATAATAAATCTCCGAAGTTAAGGTTCCATGTGAGAGCCAGCGGCTTGAGAATGTTGCTTATTAATACTAGTGGCCCTGACATTTTGCAGACTAATGTTATCACAGTAGCATTCGGGTGGCCCCTTTGTGATTGCTCAAGGAGATGTGCTTGTTCTTACTGCTTCCAGTGGCCAGCTGTCATGTTATATACCTGTGTTAGTGACAGTACCACTTTGTCAGGCCGGAAAAGTGGCCTTACATTCAGTGAGGAAATGCTTTATCATAAATAATAACAAATGAAAATGAGTTTCTATCCTCGGGCTCAGATGAAACTGCACTATAGCGTTCAGAAACTGCAGAAACTGGCTGTGGGACTGATGCGGCACTGTATGACTCCAAGTCTTATACCATACTAATTCAATAAGCATTGATTTGTCACTTCCTTTGTGGAATGCATTCACTGCTTATTCACATTAGCTTAGTGTACACAAAGAATACCCTGCGTTAGTGCCTTCAAAACCCTCAAAGGAGATGCTATATATATATGGATTTACCTTTGATAGGTGGAAACAGAAAGGGACATTGTTGAAACTCTAACTGAAAAACCAAGAGGGTGTTCCTGAAGGGTGTAGGTGCAGGGCAGAGGCTGAGTTGTAGTTAGAATCAGAGCATGGGGAACTGTGGTAAGGGAGTTCCAGAAGGTGCTGCACAAGCCACCAAAAAGAGAGGGACTTCTGGGATTTGTGTTTCCAAGCGGAGTCTGGCAAGAGTGGCAGGGTGCATGAAAGAGTTGTGTGTAGAAATTTATGCAAGGCCAGCGTGCAAAGGATATATACAAGACTAAAGCTTTGGGGGCACATTCTACAGACATGAGTGGGCTTCTGAGGTCCTGTCAAGGCAGCCATCTGGAAGCTACCAGCATGTTAGGTTGAAGAGGGTAGTTAGTAGTCAGAGACTAACGGAATCATTGGTTTACTTCTGAGCACAGATCACAAGACGACAACTGCAGTTGCAGCCTTTGAGTAAACATAGCAAGAAGTGCATAGAATAGGATATGGAAATGTGGGAAAACCCACTGACTAAGAGGGGAAAGAGTTAAACTAGAACCAAATATTGATATTGTAAAAAAAAAAAGTCCTTGATAAGGTGAGGAGCCCCATTTGAGCCAGATGGCCCCCCAAGTGCTCAAGCTAGGTGAAGACTTTTAAAAGCCACAGGCGCATTTAGCAATGCACGTCGGAAAGTAGGCTTGAACATCTTTGAGAATATGCTAGTCATTTGGATTACTAGTGAGGCCCTGGCATTTTGTAGACTAGTATGAGAAATGTGTCCAAGAGAAGAGAGCAAGACCCGGTAAGACATATGGGGACCACATACACTTACAAGGTACATTAGGGAAATGAGATCCTGCCCCAGCCAAAAGTTAAATACCCAAGAGTAAGATAGGTGGCACCAGAAATACATAACTAGGATAGCGAAGGAAATTTGGCCTCTCTTTGTGCAACTGGGTAGCTAAGCTTTTAAAATGCAGGTCTTTCTATATTTTTGAAAAATGTTTCATGGTCTGACCTGCTGCCACCATCCCGAACCACAGGCCCCTAATTTCCTAGTGTAATTTGCTGTCCATAGCTGACTGCTCACAGCCTTGCCAGAAACCTTTTCCACAAACATACTGAATTCTTATTACCAGAGTCCTCTAGTTACTAGAAGATATATTAATGGTTTTGACGATGGTTTCCTGAAGACAGGGAGACTTGTAAAATGCAAAGTGGCCAAATACAGATTCTTTACCTGAACAATCTGTTGTAGACTAGGGCATCTTCATCCAAGGTCCCTGATTATCCTACACAAGGAATGCCATTTGCTCTCATCAATGTGATACCTTTTTCTGACGGGTCAATTGACTTTGTCCTGACCTTTAGAGGATTGGTTTTCTCTAAAAGGTAAGATTATGTATTATAGTGTATTCTCACAGCATGATGTGTGAGGTCCCTAAGGACAAAAGCCTATGCTTAAATATATCTTTATAAACCTCTACACTCTTGGCTGCATGAATGTACAGAGATGGTACATTAACTGGGCCAGGAGGAATGATACATCTCCATTTTCACTCTACAGCCTCTTCTTTGATGGATGTGAATATAGAAACATTTTTCCCCCATGGCAGTGCCCCATTATTGTAACTTGTATGTTAAAATGAGTATTTCTGTATTTCATACAGAAAATTTTTCACTTATTTCTTTAATAATTTTGCAGCATCGGACTTGAATTTTCATTTGCTGATGTGGACACTAAAGCTGAGAAAAGGCATCTGACTTGCTGGGGTCATTCATTATACACCAAGTTCTGTTCTCCAAGGCTTATATCTTTCTGTTTATTCAAAGCCTGGAGGAACGTTACCTTAATAGACCAGGCCATGTAAGGATGACTTGAGCCCCAGTTCTGAGTTCAGAACTCCTATGACAATGGGAAAGTTTATAGCATCTCAGATTACATTGTTTTCATTTATAAAGTGTAAGCACTTCTTATAGGGCAGCAAAAAATTTAAGCAAGCTGTTATTTTATCATGAGATACTCATTTGTAAATTAAAATGCCTATGTGAAAAGCCACTGTTCACACTGTAAAACCCAGAGTAACAAGGCTCCAATGTCAGTGATGATAGCAGTGGTAGCAGCATTAAATATAGATGTACTCACAAGCAATGGCCAAAAGGAAGCAGACAGAAGGCTTTCTTAGTTGGATTAAAGAACTGAAAAGCAAGTCCTCACACTTATGGGACAGGCACTGCCTGAGTTGTTTTCCTACTCTCCATATTTATATCCCTGGCCAGTCTTACATCAACTTGACACAAGCTAGAGTTATCTGAAAGGAGGTAACCTCAATTGAGAAAAGCATAAGATCAAGCTGTAGGACATTTTCTTAGTTATTGATGGGGAGGGCACAGCCCATTGTTGGTCATGCTATTCCTTGGCTAGTGATCCTGTATTCTACAAGAAAGAAGGCTGAGCAAGCCATGATCAGTAACCTGTTAGCAGCACACCTCCATGGCTTCTGCATCAGCTCCTGCCTCTGGGTTCCTGCCCTTTTTGAGTTCCTATTCTGATTTATTTCAATAGTGAACAGTGATATGAAAGCAGAACTCTTCAAGTTACTTTAGCCATGGGTGTTTCATCAGAATAATAGTAACCCTAACTAAGTCAGAAATTGCTACCAGGATAGTGATGTACTGCTGTGACAGACCTGGATTGTGGATGAATTTTGGAACCGTGAGAAAGAAAAGCCATTGAGAGTCAAAGCTCGGTGAGCTCTTCTGTGGGAATTTGGAAGAGAGAGAGAGAGAGAGATAGAGAGAGAGAGAGAGAGAGAGAGAGAGAGAGAGAGAGAGAGAGAGAGAAAGAGAGAGAGAGAGAGAGAGAGAGAGAGAGAGAGAGAGAGAGAGAGAGAGAGAGAGAGAGAGAGAGACTGGGCACCCAGCACTTTTGACACCTCAATGTCCACCCTCAATGACACATTGCCTCCAACAAGACCATACCAAAACCAGCAATGCCACATCTTCTAATTCTTATAATCCTTTCAAACAGTTCCCCTTCCCGCTTACTAAGCAGTCAGATACAGGAACCTATGTGGACCATTCTCATTCAAGCCACCACATCCAACTTCTGCCCCACTGTAATGGGTAGCCATTCCAGCTTGGATCTGGAAGTTCCAACCCCCATTGAGACTCTGGCAACTGTCACGCCTACGAGGTGGGGCGAGGGGAGGTGCTGGAAACCTGAGAGCTGGATGGGCGCGCGCTCTCTCTGGGTGAGCTCTCTGTGCCTGGACCCTGGACGGTGGAGATTGACTGTGCAGAGCTCCAGAGAACACCGCTGGATTGCGATACACCTTCCCCAGACCCCCGCAACCTATCCATTCCTTCATTTGTAAGTCATCCACTAAATAAATCCTCCTTTTAACTACGTGGAGTGGCCTTTATAATTTTCCCCAATACCCCACCTCCGGGTTTGTAGCTACATTATAATGCAAAAATGTATTCAGTTCAGCTTCAAGACTCCCATAGTCTGTCATAGTCTTAACACCAGTTACAAGTTCAAAGTCTCTTTTGAGACTCAAGAAAATCTCTTAAGTATAACCCTGTGGAAAGGGAACATAGTGAGAAAATACTGGACCAAAACAAGACCAAAAAAAAAACCAGGAGGGCAAACTCCAACTTGTGCATCTCCATATATGATGTCTAAGTGTTCTCCAAAATTCCATCTTCCAGCTTTGTTGATCACAACACACTTCTTTCTCTTGGACTGGATCTAAATCAGGCCTGCAGCTCTTCTCGGCTGGTGTCCCATGGCTCTAGAATCTCCAGCATCTTGATGTCGCCAACAAAATCCAGGCTTGACCTTCACTCAATGGCCCCTCTGGGCCTCCATGCAGGGATACCCCTGACATACACCAGGTCTCAATGGTTTTTCTTAGCCACAGAGAAAGATTCCTCAATTCCTTTCTTGTATTTGTGACTATGGAGCTAGAAGAAGCACATTGCCAAAGCTGTCAAGCTCTGTTGCTTAATGGGGACGGAACTTGAACTTGGCCCCCTCTTTCAATTACATTTGCATCTGCTTTTTGTTGTTGATGGTTTCTTTTTGCTACTTAAGATTTTCTCTAATTCCTTTTCACAAGTTAGAAGCTTAGCTGGGTGGGTTTTTGCCCTGAGTTACCACTTCCTTTATTCCATTTAGCATCAGGCTTTTCTTTAAACTTGTTATCTCCTTGAGCACTGGCTTTAACTCCATTACACTTCCTGATGCTTTTTTTTTCACTTCTAACTGTACATTTTGAATATCCCTTTTTCTACCTTGCTCCTGTTTATTATAGATTCCCATAAGAGTGATTACTAATAATCACATGTCAGAGTCCATGACAGGCTATCTTGAAATCTCCACTACCACTGCCATGAGTCAAAACCTCTTAAATTTACCCTCAGGCAGATTTTTAGGACAAGGGCAAAAAATAGCCACATTCTTGGTCAAAATATCACAAGAATGGTTTCTAAGCCACTTACAAAAATTCTTCCCCTCTAAAACTTCTTGAGCTGGGTCCTCATAGTTCAAATCACCCTCGGCACTGTATTTCTTACTCCTGCTAGCTTGGTCCATTCATTAAGCACTGCTTAAAGTATCTGATTTCTTCCAAGCTCCCACAGAATAGCTCTGAACACTTAATGGCTTTTCTTGACCAAAGTTCCAAAATCCTTACACTGTCCTCCCCAAAACAACATGATTAGGTCTACATAGCAGCACCCAAATATCCTGGTACCAATTTCTGTCTTAGTTAGGATTACTAATGCTGTGATGAAACACCATGACTAAAAGCAGCTTGAGGAGGAGAAGGTTTATTTGGTTTACATTTTCATATCACTGCTCATCATTGAAGGATATCAGGTCAAGAACTCAAATAGGGCAGGAACCTGGAGGCAGGAGCTGATGTCCATCATGGCTTGTTGAGGCTTTTTATTCTAGAACCTAGAACCATCAGTCCAGGGATAGCACCATCCACCATGGGCTGGGCACTGCCCCATCAATAACTAATTAAGAAAATGTCCTAGAGCTAGACCTTATGGAGGCATATTTTCAGTTCTTAATTCTTAATGAATTTCTTTCCGATGACTCTAGCATGAGTCAAGTTAACATAAAACTAATCAGGACACCATATATCCACTTAATGTCATGAATGTTATGACCATATCTATCCTGCTCCTTATACAATCCTCACAATTAGCAACCTTTTCTGTTCAATTGACTATTAATTGATTCTGTTTAGAAGTAGAAGTTTGAGGACTGTGACTTGTGATAGTTAATCTTGATTGTCAACTGGACATATGTGGCAAGAAGGGACTTCAATTGAAAATTGTATCTATCACATTTACCTGTGAGCATGTCTGTTTGCCAGGTTCTTGATTTCTCATTGATACAGGAGGGTCCAGTCCACTGTGGGCAATACTTTCACTAGGCAGGTGAAAAGGCAGGGTATATAAAAAAAAAATACTTGAAAGACAAATAGACCCTTTCCTCTTCAGATTGACTTTGGTCAGTGCTTTATCACAGCAACAGAAAGCAAACTATCACAGGGGTTTAGCTCAGTTATAGAGTGTGTGTTTAGCATGTATGCCTTCCATTCCAAGCATGCATGCACATCCATGTACACACGTACACGCACACGCACATACACACATATACACACACACACACACACACACACACACACACACACACACACACACACAGATGGGGCAGGAGAGGAAACTTATCCTTAAATCTTTAATGGGCATTTTTTACAGATAAATTAATATTGAATTATTTTTTAATTTCAGCTTCTTAAAAAAGTTCATCTTATAATCCATGAAGTACTAATTCTTTGTTTTTCTTCCTTTAATTTATGTATCAGAGATTATAGTTAATATATAAATTATTGTTTTCCAGACGTAAAACCATTCCAGGATGGCTTATTTTTTGGCACTGTTCTCTTTGCTGGCCATGCAAAGTGTGTTGATAGGGGCAACTTTCCCAGATGAAACCATAGCTGAGTGGTCAGTGAATATGTATAACCATCTTCGAGCCACTGGGGAAGATGAAAACATTCTCTTTTCTCCACTGAGCATTGCCCTTGCAATGGGAGTGATGGAGCTTGGAGCTCAAGGATCTACTCTGAAAGAAATTCGCCATTCAATGGGATACGATGGCCTGAAAAATGGTGAGTTCCTGGGTTTTGTTTCTCACAAATATTTGAGTTTAACTTTGAATTCAATCATATTGCTTTCTGCCAGAGGCACTAATATTTACTAGAGGTAAGAAATGATCTTATTGCAAGAATATGGTTCAAAGGGTTAGAATAAGAGAAAGGGCTCATTCCTGCCTCTAGTCCTAGCTGAGTAAATCTAAGGAAAGTGCTTCCCCAAAGTATTATTTAAATAAGCCTGCATGTGAAAGTAAACAAAAAGTGCTTCTGTAATTTTTAGTGTAAATTATTATAGAAATAAATGAGAAGGTAACTGTAATGGATGATCAAAAAAAAGGCATCATGATTTTTTGAAAAATATCACATTTTGCTTAACAATTAATGATATTCTCATTGTTTAAATAGTATCCAAGTCTTTTGAAATGTACTATTATTATAAAAATTACATGTATTAGGGAAAATAATTTTGAAATGAGGTGTGATTTCTATTTTAATGCTTCTTTCTAGTGTACACACGAACAAATTCACTAGAAAGTTAAAAAGAAAGTAGTAGATTTCTACTTATGATATTTAAATAGTCTGTTAAGAAGAACATTTAAAGGGATATCTTCTAGATAATTAAATTTTGCTTGATAACCCTAAAAAAGACCAGTTGAATGTAACTAAGCCAAATATTCTGAAAGAAAAACAACTTAAATTTGTTTCTTCTTTTTAGAATTTATGCAAGTCACAGTGAAAGGCTGCAGTTCAACATCCTAGCATGTGCAAGGTCCTGGGCCTGAGCTCTGACTGTAAAACTAACAAACTAAAAACAAAATGAAACAAACAAACAAACAAAAAGGAAGAAAGAGTATCACTTGGTAAACTAGACCAAGCTAATCTGAGCATCTAGAAATAGCACGTGAAGATCCTTGTCATGTCTCTATGAGGACCAAGCCTGCTGCTTTTCACTGATCACTGTTCTTCTAATGTCCTTTACTGTGCTATAGTGATCTTTCCCCATGCCTGTTCCACTGACATGCTTCTCATGTGTCATCTTGCAGGTGAAGAATTTTCTTTCCTAAAAGATTTTTCTAACATGGTCTCTGCTGAAGAGAGCCAGTATGTGATGAAAATTGCCAATTCCCTCTTTGTGCAAAATGGATTTCATATCAATGATGAGTTCTTGCAAATGATGAAAAAGTACTTTAATGCAGAAGTCAATCATGTGGATTTCAGTCAAAATGTAGCTGTGGCCAACTACATCAATAAGTGGGTGGAGAATTATACAAACAGTATGTTCTTTCTTTTCACTATTTAGCTCAATCCTAAACATTTTTTACTTTGTGATGTATATGTGCCTTCACTGATACTAAATAAGTAAAATGTGTGGCCATGAGTAGAATATTGGCTCTGATCATCTGCCATCAATGTTCTCCAATAGAGGAAACTCCTTGTATAGCTACTGTGTGGAAGTTTGCTTGAACTGTTTGATAAATTAGTCAGACAGAATGGTAGTTTGTGATAGTTTCATTGTAAAATTAAAATAGAATAAGAAAGAAAGAAATCAAAGTTTGAAGATGTTTCTTGGTTTTGCAACCACAATAACCAATAAGTAATTTTAAGAAGTGAATAGCATTAATTCTAAAAAGAGTGGTCTGTTTTAGCTCAAGTTAGTAGGGAGGAATTAGAAACTGGCTGCACATACTTTCCATTTTATTTCTAATTCATATTTGTTGTTTTAAGATTTATTTTTATTTTGTGTGTATATGTGTAGGTTTCAGTGTATGTATGTGAACCACTTACATACTGATGGATGCCAGAAAAGGGCTTCAGATCTGCTGGAACTAGGGTTGCAGGTTGATGTGAGCTTGTGGGTACTGGGAGCCAATCCTGGGTCCTGCGTAAGAGCAGCAAGTGCTCTTAACTGCTGAGATATCTCTCCATCCCCCATAATTCACATTTTAAGTGTATTTAAGACTTTTAAATACTTCTAAGTGGTTAAAATTTCACCATTTATTTTCCAATTAGCCAAGAAGATAGTTGAGATAATAAAAAGTGAGACTAAATAAAAGTAGTTTAATGGAAGAGAAGGAGAGAGAATTAAAATAGGAGAATATGTGGGTAATGTGTATAATAAACAATATACATGATATATGAAAAAAACAAATTAAAAATAGATCAATATTTAAGGTAGATTAGTATAGTTGTTTATTACATGAAATGTTAATGTCAAAACTTCCCAAATAGTTTTATTCTAAAATCATTTGTTAGAAGAAAAAAAAAACACTATCAGATACTCTAAACCCTACAATTCATACAACCTTGAGGTAGTACTTATTATACAAAGTGATATGTTTGACAAAATGAGAAAATATTAAATAAATTTGATCTTTCATTTTTAATGTATGAAATTATTTGTGATAAAAGGAGACATTTTAACATTATTAAGCATCTAAAAAGAATAACTATCTACCTGAAATATATTGCATCATTAAAATATGCTAGCTTTCAATTCTTTTGGGCACTCTTAGCAAATAGCAGCAACCTACTATCATTCAGATTAGACTTGAAAAAGAAGATTTCAAATGATAGAAAATAATACTTTGTGCATTAAATTAGCTCTCAATTATATTTGCACACCATTAAGAACAGTAGGAGGATGACCGGTATTCAATAGGGACAAGTTGAACAGAATGACACTTATGTGCCTTGTTGAATAATAAAACTTAATGGATGGAGAGTTGGCTCAACACTTAAGAGCACCTGATGCTCTTTCAGAAGACCTGAGTTCAGTTCCTAGCACCCCATGGTGTCTCACAACCATCCATAATTCTAGTTCATGGGGCATGAAACTCTCTTCTGACTTCCAGGGGCACCAGTCATACATGTGCACAGGCATACATCCAGGC